>NW_007734541.1:5563-7665 GCF_000696425.1 Galeopterus variegatus | reverse complement strand
AGGTCATTTATTAATTTCCCTTCCCTCTAGTGCTAATGCCAACAAGACTTGGAACCAAAGTCCTCCCTCCCTGGCTCCATTACCAATGTGGCAGGTAGTTGAGGCTATTTTGATAGATTTACATTCATTTTGGGGGAAAGATATGAAGGGTCTCACGAGGTCATTTCTTCTGCACACATCTAGAATCACACAGGACTTTGGGTGAGCCAGTAATTCAGTCCTGGCCCAGGCTAACTGGACCTGGGATACACCTTCTTCTCTGGTTCTTCTGTTTTCCTTCCTCTTACGTTCTTCTCTTAATATCATTGTCCATTGGGAGGGAAGTAAAAAGGCCAGGTAGTAAATAAGAGTCTATACACAGAATGAGGGCTGCATGTGTATAACTCAATGTAGTCCATACAGGCAGAACCAAGAACATGAAGCATCTCAGCATTACATATGAGGCCAGGAGAGCGTACCATTTAAATGAACTGCCAAAGATCACCATCATAAATCTTCCCCTTGTTTTTGATTTTTATTGAGCAATGTCAGATTTATTAATATTAATCTTCAAAACAAACTAAGATCTCAAGAGGAAGATCTGCTTTCAGTTAAAGTCTTCCACAAGTAGCTGTGATTTTTGGAATCCAAAATCATCTTCATTTCTACCTCTTTCCACCATCCCCCAGAGGAACTTACATAAAGTTTAACAAATTTTATTGCTCTGAAATAGAAGAACAAATCCTCCTTCATTCATTATTAAAAGACATTGGAGGGGTCTTCCCTGTCTGCCAAAAAGCACAAATAATACTCTTATGCCAACCATTTTGCTCCAGGCAATGGAAAATCAGAGGAATTCAGAACCGCTAGAGGATAAAGGGGTATTTCTTTTCTTTCAAAATAAAGAACTGTGATGTTTACACCTTCAGGGTAATTGTGATCTCAAAGCAGCCAACTGCTCTTAGAAAGAGCAGCTGATACAATATCAGCTTATACAAAAGATGGAAGAGAAGCTTGAAAATCCAGGGGACACATTTTCAGGCACAAATTGGCCTTGAAGGACAACGTAATTTGAAAACCATGCTGATCCCACAGATCAAGCAACTAGGTAAGTTCCTAAAACTAGGAACCAGACAACTCTGGTCAACAAAGTTAAGGCAATTCCTTTCACCCATCTCTCATGGCGTATATAAACTCTAGATTTTTTTTCTTAATTGACCTCCATTTTTTCTATGTTCTAAATCCTACTCTTTCATAAATCTCACTTTACTAATTTACATAATTTTCCCCCACCCCAGATGCTTTTCTCTGTGTATCACCTCATCACTGCACATTCATCACTGAGGGATAAAACCATCACCTCTCAATCAAGACTGAGTGCTCAGTCTACATGGTCTTTATTCTCCCCACACTACTTCCTTCAGGCAAATATCAAATCCATTGTCTCCTNGTAAGTTCCTAAAACTAGGAACCAGACAACTCTGGTCAACAAAGTTAAGGCAATTCCTTTCACCCATCTCTCATGGCGTATATAAACTCTAGATTTTTTTTCTTAATTGACCTCCATTTTTTCTATGTTCTAAATCCTACTCTTTCATAAATCTCACTTTACTAATTTACGTAATTTTTCCCCACCGCAGATGCTTTTCTCTGTGTATCACCTCATCACTGCACATTCATCACTGAGGGATAAAACCATCACCTCTCAATCAAGACTGAGTGCTCAGTCTACATGGTCTTTATTCTCCCCACACTACTTCCTTCAGGCAAATATCAAATCCATTGTCTCCTATTTCCAGCATCTAAAATCCCTTCTTCTTTATTGACTTCTTCCTCTGACCTTAAAAACTTATGCAGATTTCTATATTCAAAAATACTTCTCTTAGCCATGCAAACTCATTGAGAGACATTATTTATGCATAGTTGCTTTCTAAGTTACTGCCTCTATGTACTCACTCAATTTGTCATCTGACTTCATAGCCCACTTTCCACAATTTCCCTCTCAGAGGTCTCCAACTTAATTCTATGACTTAAGCAATATTTACTGCACATTATTAAATAATTGAACCATTGCTGCCCTCCTAACTTGAATTTGAAGATTAAAAAAAAATTACCATTAACAG
>NW_007734541.1:0-878 GCF_000696425.1 Galeopterus variegatus | reverse complement strand
AGAACTTTCCATCCATCAACCTCAGAATATTCATTCTTCTAATTAGCTCATGGAACATTCTGCAGGACAGACCACATGTTAGGTCACAAGGCAAGTCTCAACAAATTCAAAAAAATTGGAATTATTCCACGTATTTTTTCATATCACAATGGATTAAACTTAGAAATCAATAACAAATGAAACTCTGGAAACTATACAAAGGCATGGAAATTAAACAGCATTCTATTTAATGACAAATGGGTCCAAGAAATTAATTAAACAGAAAATCAAAAAATTTTTTGAAACTAATGAAAACAATGACATATCAAACCAAAACCTGTGGGGTACTGCAAAACCATTACTAAAGGGGAAGTATATCACATTAAATGCTTACTTCAAAAGAATGGAAAGATGGCGAGTAAACAACCTAACACTTCACCTTAAAGTACAAGAAAAATAAGAACAGTCCAAACCCAAAGTTAGCAGATGGAAAGAAATAATTAAGATCAGAGAAGAACTTAATGAAGTAGAAACCCCCCAAAAGACACAAAAGATTAAAGAATCAAAAAGTTAGTTTTATGAAAAGATAAATAAAATTGACAAACCATTAGCAAGGCTAAATAAAAAGAGAGAAGACCCAAATAACAAAAATCAGAAATGAAAAAGATATATTACAACTGATACCCCAGAAATACAAGAAATCATTAAAGACTACTATAAACAACTATATGCCAACAGACTTGAAAATCTAGAGGAAATGCATAAAATTCTGGACACACACAAACTACCAAAATTGAGGCAAGAAGATGTAGAAAATCTGAACAGACCAATAACAATGAAAGAGACTGAAGCTGTTATCAGAAGGCTCCCAACAAAGAAAAGCCCAGGACCGGATGGGT
>NW_007734540.1:90926-91566 GCF_000696425.1 Galeopterus variegatus | reverse complement strand
CCAGTAGAGATGTTTCTCTTACCTGTAGAGTAACTTGACTTGATTTGACCTGACTTGGATTCATTTGAGCACCTACTACGTGCTGGGGTGGTGCTGTGGACTTGATACTCAGCATAGAGTGAACACTTAAATTCACCCAGAAAGGAACTCATCTACCAAGTTTGCACATTCTTAGCCCTTGCAGGCTACGAGTGTAATTCTAAAGTGGTTGTTTTATTCACCACATACACAAGGGACAATACTGAATGTTTCCCCCACCCCCAGTGGGAAATCCAGGAGGACCTGGGCGGCCTTCACAGAGCACTAGAAACTGGACTTTTCGGCTTGCTTCTCCCATTTAACCAAGAATCAGAAATGGCATTTCCTCTCAGAGCACATCCACCAGGAACATGAAGAACTGGGTGACTTCCAGGCACAGGTCCTTGATAAAATGACTTTCTGAAGAAAGTTGTTATCACCATCAGTTACGTGCTAGAAGAAAAACACTGTACAAGCCATCTGTCAGGGAGATTTACACCAGGCAATGAATGTCTTTGAGTATTATAAGAAGGAAGACAGTGAAAGAGAAAAGGAAGATACCTTTATTATGCTAAAACTCAGTGAACAGGAAGGGGAAATTTTCCTAAGCATGGAAGACACT
>NW_007734540.1:84698-88686 GCF_000696425.1 Galeopterus variegatus | reverse complement strand
TAAGGGAGTTTAGGATAGCTGAGTGTGCACTTTACCTTCTAATGGTGCATCCACAACACTCCTCAGTGTCACAGCCTCCTGGGTTAGGGACCATGGTGTTGACAGCACTTCCTAATGATGAGACATGAGCTCAGCTTGGCGAAAGGGAAAATATTAACTTCTTTGATGTAGCAACACAATAATAATAACAGGCCATCGGCCACAGGAGGGCATTGCTGGACACTCATGGCCAATGAGCTAGTTTTTTATTTTCATAAAGCACGTAAGTTTATTTCAATGGTCTGCCTAGCCAGAATCCTCTTTTGACAAAGAGCAGCAGGCATTCGTGAGGTCACAAATGGAGGGTCAACTGAGGGGGAGAAAAAGCTGACTGCCTGGAAGGGGAATCTGTCCGCCTAAGTGGAGACTGGGAGCTTATTCATTCCCTAACCAGCCAGTCACCTCTGTGTGGCCAGTAGAGGCCAGGACGGACTTTGACAAAAGGTCCAAGGCCACCTCTTGAGGTCAAGCATGACTTTGACCCTTTCATCTTCATTTTCTGGGCCTCAGATTTCCTTATAAGTAAAATGATGGGCCAGCATTAAAAAACAAAACAGAACAACAACAACATAAATTGGGATCCTTTCTACAGATGAAATTTTACTTTGGAGTCTCAGAATAAAACATACCTGTATCTATCGAGTGTGGAGGGATTGGACTGGGGGCTGGTCTCAGAGCTCCACCAGCACTCTCTGCCCCACTTGCATTGGTGTCCCTTCTCTTTCTCGATCACCTAACACTCTTTAAGAACCACTAACCTGGACAGAGTCTAAAGTCCCTTCCAGATCTAACATTCTGTGGTTCTGGTGTCTTCGGCATCAAAGTGACCACAAATCAAAGGAGCGATTACAGGTTCTAAAAGAGCACTGTCCATCAGAAATATGTAAATTGCATAAGTCATTTAAAATTCTCCAATAGCCAGATTCTAAGTAAAAAGAAAGAGGTAAAATTAATTTTAATAACATTTTATTTAACCCAATATATCCAAAATATAAACAAAAATAAAATAAACAATCCAACATGTAATTGATATAAAAACAACTGAGATATTTTATATTTTTTATATAAAGTTTTCAAAATCCAATGTGTATTTTAAATTTATAGCACATCTCAAGTTAAGACTAGCTACATTTCAAGCGTTCAACAGTCACATGTGGCAAATGGCCACCATCCTGGAAAACACAGATGCAGAACCTTAAATGCCTCAGAGCCTCTTCCTGAGTCACAAACACACCCTGCTCTTGAATTTAGTAGGAAAGACCCGCTGGCCTCCTGTATCCAAACCCATGGGTGGTGAGACCAGCTCACGGCCCCGCTTCTGTTTCCATCACTGCAGTGGCCACTGACATAGTCTGTTTATGCTGCTATATAAGAAAATACCCAAGACTGGGGAATTTATAAAGAACAGAATGTTTCACAGTTCTGGAAGCTGGGAAGTCCAAGATCAAGGTGCCCGGAGATCCGGTGGCTGATGATGGCTGCTCTCTGCTTTGAAGATGATGCCTTGTTGCTGCATCCTCTGGAAAGGATGAAAGTTGTGCCCCACATAGCAGAAGGGATGAAAGTTGTGCCCCCCATAGCAGAAGGGATGAAAGTTGTGCCCCCCCATAGCAGAAGGAGTGGAAGGGAACAAGCCAACTCCCCCAAGCCCCTTTAGAAGGCCTTAATCCCATCTGTGTGAGCTCTATCTTCATGACTTAACCACCTCCTAAAGTCCCCTCCTCTTAGTACTATCACACTGATGATTAAGTTTTCACACAGGAATTTTGGGGGACAGTTTCTGGCCACAGCAGCCACCTCCTTCAGGGGATCCTCTTCATCAGCCCTTCCCAAGGGCTGGAGAGTATTACGAGATTTTTCACCAGCTGCTCTCAATGACCTCAAATGCTCATCACCTCACTTTTCTATTCCTCAGCTGATTCCCAACTTCTTGCTGATTTAACATCATCTTTACCCTGGCACTCATGATTTCTAAGTTTTCTCTAAGCCTTTTCTCTGCCTTAATTCAAGTACCTCTAGGAATCTACTTTGACTTCAAGGTCCTCAAGGGTTACTTTGAAGACCCCATCTTCTGCCATCATCCCATACACACTTAACCATTTGAGTGCACAAAGAAGAAGTAATGTAATGAACACATTTGTTTAACCATCCATCTTATATCTTATATGTTGGCCTAAGTTATCTTCATCTCTTGTGTTTAATACACTTTGTACTGAAAGAAAACAATCAATATTTTTCTTATGATGTTTGTAGGAACAAAGATATGACTTAGTACAATTGTGTTACAACACTCAAATAATATAAAGATGCTTCACTGTTTCTTTGGGATTAAAATCTAACATTAAGGCTCTGTTTGTTATTTGTATACATATCAGTTTCATAGCCATTGGCTGACTAGTATTACAAATTTAAATCTAAGGGTAATATTTCAGATAGTATTTTCACATTTATGGCTCAAAAATAGAACAAAATTACCTCTCCTTGTATATAAGAAGTTTAGAAGAGTAGTGACTGGAAAAACCTCCATCTGTAATCTGATTTTTTTTCTACCCCTCTGTAATTTGAATATAAGCTACATACTTAGAGACGCCCAATGTAAAAAATAATTACATGTTTGTACATATTAATGTTGTAATTATTCCATGTTTCAGGTTCGATAAATGTTGAGGAATTTTACCATCTTTCCCAATATTTCAGGCTGGATGGCTTAGTTTGTAGTCAACTAAATTATAATAACCCACTAGTTTGAAACTATAAGAAAATAATCATCTCATTACCTTTCTTTTTGAAGTTTCTTTCCCCTTTTGGGCCTGCTGGGAAAAACTGTTAAGAACTATTCTGTAATTGTAAAAATCTTTACTTTGTGTGGGCTTAGATACTGAGGCAGTAGCAATGAATTCATCATTTATAGATCATAAGTACATTTAAATAGAGACACTCCATCTCCTGAAGCAAGTAGAATGACTTTTTCCTGAATGCCTGTTATCAGCAGAGAATCTTATTTCCCCCTGACTACTCGCACACGCACTTTTCCCCTTTTCTTTTCAGCTGGGGTATCACCATTTTACAGATAAATAATGAGCACAATGACTCCGGGAGAACATTTAGAATAGATAGAGTCAAAATCGGGTCTTAGAACTCAAACTCTGAGTTAGTAAACTTTTTTCCCCCAGTAATTGTCTGTGCTTAGGGAAAGGCAAACTTGTAGTCTTCCAGCTTCAAATAGATTTTTTTTGTTTTTAATTTCTATGGAAACGACTTAGAACCCAACTTTCCTGGCCATCATCGGAGGGTCCTCAAAGGTGTGAGGACCAAATACTAATTAATGACCATTTAGGGGATGAAGGTATGTTTTTTGTTGGTGAGTAGCTGGAGAGGGGCTACACAAAATCCTTTCCTATTTAAGATTGGCTGCATTCGATGCATGTTGAGATGCTGGTATGAAAAGCTGGACTCTGTTTGTGCCTACATGTGGAGGGACCCAAGGGGACTTCCCTAAACAGCTCATTGAGCACAGCCGGCTGTGCTTTGGCACCTCCTGATTTCAAATCTGTATTTAAACATGGATATGTCTCCGCCACTTCGCATACTTATAAGGCCTGGAGTCTTAAGTACATCTCCAAAAACCTTTAATCAGGTAAGGGAGAAAAATTATTGCTTATAATGTATTACACCATTGCGATTATTTCACATTTGCCCCTTCTTCTCTGAGATGTTGGTGGGGCGGGGAAGGGCAGAGGAAAATCTCTATTTCTTTAGGATTCTTTGGTGTAAACTCTCCACAGTTCATCTGGGCTTGTATTCCAAGGCAACTTTCCCGCAGTTGCCCCCAGTACCTTCCGGACGAGGCGCGGGGCGGCCGGCCCTGCCCCCACTCTTCTGTCCCCTGGAGCAGGTCGGGGGAGGGGCGGCGTTGACGCGATCTGGCTGTTGCAGGAGCGCCCGGCCG
>NW_007734540.1:82084-83673 GCF_000696425.1 Galeopterus variegatus | reverse complement strand
CGGGTCGGAGAGGCGACCCCTCGCCGCGCGCTCACGTCCGTCCCAGCGCCGGAGGCTTGGCGACGTCCGCGAACCTTGGGTTAGGGTTTGTCCAGTCACCTCGAGCGACTGGACGGTGATGATGGTTGTCTCTTGCCTTTAGAAAGTTACCCCGACACTTTTGATCTTCCGTCCAGAGTAAGGGGGAAAACAGACAGCGCGGTCGGTCCCCGGGGGAGGGCGTGCCGGAGGATCCCGGCGAGCGCAGCCCATTGACAATTCAGCCCCGGAAAGGGTTAACGGCGTCGGGCCGGCTGGGTTTGCATGTAAATAGAGAGCAGCTGCTCCGCGAGGCCCGGCTGGCTCCGTTAAGTTTTTGATTGGTTGCCAATGACATCACCGCCCGTGTTATAACCCACAGCACCCGGAGCGGCGTCGGGTAAACCCGCCTTAAAGGGACAAGGCCACGCCCTCGGCTCCTCCCTCCCGTCCGCCCATTGGCCGCGGGCCTCCTTGCGGTAGCGGTCGGCGTTCTCCGGGTTCCCATTGGCCCAACGCGCCGTCTGTCGAGGGCCGGCCCGCCCCCTCGGAGCCTTACATTTACAGTGTAGCAAAAGAGAAAGTAACTATGTTGCTGCTGGAGATCAATGAAGCCGAGTGAATGGGGGCTGAGCGTGCGTGTCCATAGCTGGAGCGCAGTGCCGGATGGTGCAGGGCTGCACTTATTGATGAAGTAAGTGGAGTGTCCGCAGCTACTACGGAGAGTCCGGGAGTGGAGGTAGAGGAGAGTAAGGAGGTGCTGTGTGTGAGTGTGAGAGAGATGCGACGCTGACGGAGGAGCCACAGCAGGTGAGGGTGGAAGTCCCGGCCGCTGGCTCCGCTGCCCTGTGGGTTTACTCCTCTCTGCAGTCTGCTCGGATTTGGGGTGAAGAAAAATAAGATTTGTTCGGATGCTTTGCGGCAGTTTTAAATGCCTGGGGCTTGTTAGTGCGCTGTGTGGCGAAGGAGGGGACGTTAAGTGCCCCAGGAGTGGGGAAGGAGCATTCTCTAACACTCCAGCCCCTGCCTAGTGTTGGAAGGGGACTAGCGAGGGGGCGACAGCTCTGTACTGTTTTTCTCCGGTGGGTTTTCTGGGCCAGACCGGGTGGTTTCACAGGCACTATATACGCCCGACCCTCTGCTGCAGGGATGCAGATCTCTCTGCACACTCCGTGCGTGTGCGTATGCGAGCCGCGCACTCCGTGCGGAGGTGGGGGTCCCCGCGTGTGTCTCTGTGAACACGCTTATTCGTCCCCTCAAAGGAAGTGGACTGTCGATCCTGGACGTACCCTCCCAGGTAACACAATAGCAAAGACTTTTACCGCACGGTCCAGCCAGAAAACGGTTATAGCTTCTGGAATAGTACTCGCTCTTCAAAAAAAAAAATACTACGTGAGGGAAGGAGGGAGGAAGGAAAAGAGGGCGTTAGATCCTTCTTTCCCATCCAAAGATGGGTGAGAGAAACCCGGGGCGGTGGGGATGTGCCTGCCGAGTGATGGGTGCATGCCCGATGTGTGCGCGCGCGTGTGCATTCCGCCCGTGACACTTTGGCTCTGTGTCAGAGAATGGTG
>NW_007734540.1:0-81925 GCF_000696425.1 Galeopterus variegatus | reverse complement strand
GAAAAGAGGGCGTTAGATCCTTCTTTCCCATCCAAAGATGGGTGAGAGAAACCCGGGGCGGTGGGGATGTGCCTGCCGAGTGATGGGTGCATGCCCGATGTGTGCGCGCGCGTGTGCATTCCGCCCGTGACACTTTGGCTCTGTGTCAGAGAATGGTGACGGTCGTGTGTGTGTGTAGACGGGTGATAGATGACATTTTTCCAGACAACACTTAAAGTTCGTTTAGGTGAGCGGTTCTTGGCTCTTGCTTGAGGTTTGGTTTCTTTGCCATGTGCATGTCTAGTAGAAGGAGAGGACTCAGTAGGGCTAGGTTATAGAGTGCCCCTGTGCCTCCAGGGAGGAAGGAGAGGAAAGCACTGTCCCTTTGCAGGAGCCCTCTGAGAAGACTGGAGGTAGACCCGGTGGGCAGCGCTTCACTGCCCCCTTCAACAGCGACAGGCTGATTGGGAAGTCCATACTCTTGAAGGGGAGAATCTGTACCGGATTGAAATCCTATACAAAGCGGCTGCCTCCCATTGTCAGAAGCTCTAGGATGCATAGTCAGTGGGGTGCGGGGATTTGGGGGGGGGAGCGGAGTCCAAGTGGCCAAGTGGTCCTTTCCTTAAAGGCAGGAGTGGGGAGCAGTCAGTGGGATGCGGGGATTTGGGGGGGGAGCGGAGTCCAAGTGGCCAAGTGGTCCTTTCCTTAAAGGCAGGAGTGGGGAGCAATGGCTGATCAATCTGGCAGGACAGGGGTTTCCAGATCTGTTTCCTTGGCTTGAGACATTGCTTTAAGGCACCCAGTTTGTAGTGAAAAGTGGAAATGCAGATTAATTTATAAGAGGCTAAGAGAAAACATGTGAGTTTTAATATGACCATGTTGTGCTTTTCAAAGAAACTCAATAGAATGGAAAGCAAGAATAGCTCTTGGTTACAGACATTCACTTAGGGGGATACTTTCATTCTGATTTGCAGAAAGTTGACATTGACCCTGATGTATATTTAGCAACTGTGTATATCTGTGAGCATGCCCATGCTCTTGGTCATTGCTTTGCCTTTGTGGTGGTGAATTAAGCGGAAGGCATGTGAGTGCGGACACATGGGTCTTTCTCAGTTGCACTGCACTTCTGCCCAGGAGATGAGGCCCAGACAGATGTCTCTTAAGAGCCTTCCTTGTTTGTCTTCAGCTTTTCTAATTCTTTGTGCTTTTTACCTTCTCTAAGGCTGAACTTTGATGTAGTTCTGTGAAAGGTTGTTCATAAATGTTTACAACACTAAGTCTAAATTTGATCTTAGGCTTAGCAACCAGATAGATGGGGCCCTCAGGTTTGCATCCTCTTTGAATACATAAAAATGAGTTTCAAGCTTTGACAGTGGCATGTAAAGGGCATTAGAGCAACTTTGATCGGAGGCATGCAAAGGTCTTTCCTCGGGATTGGATGAGACTGCCTTTTGTGTCACATGACTTTATTCTTTCTCTCCCCTCCCCTTCCTTACAGACTGTCTTGAGTTCTTCTTGAATTGCCAGTTTTCAGCCTCCTCATGCCTCCGTCTCCTTTAGACGACAGGGTAGTAGTGGCACTGTCTAGGCCTGTTCGACCTCAGGATCTCAACCTTTGTTTAGACTCTAGCTACCTTGGCTCTGCCACCCCAGGCAGTAACAGCCACACTCCTGTCATCGCCACCACCGTTGTATCCCTCAAGGCTGCGAATCTGACGTATATGCCCTCATCCAGCGGCTCTGCCCGCTCCCTGAATTGTGGATGCAGCAGTGCCAGCTGCTGCACTGTGGCCACCTACGACAAGGACAATCAGTCCCAAACCCAAGCCATTGCTGCTGGCACTGCTACCACTGCCATCGGAACCTCTACCACCTGTCCTGCTAACCAGATGGTCAACAACAATGAGAGTACAGCCTCTTTAAGTCCATCAGGTGTGGTGGGCAGCCCTGTGTCAGGGACCCCCAAGCAGCTAGCTAGCATCAAAATAATCTACCCCAATGACTTGGCGAAGAAGATGACCAAGTGCAGCAAGAGTCACCTGCCGAGCCAGGGTCCTGTCATCATTGACTGCAGGCCCTTCATGGAGTACAACAAGAGTCACATCCAAGGAGCTGTCCACATTAACTGTGCCGATAAGATCAGCCGGCGGAGACTGCAGCAGGGCAAGGTCACTGTCCTAGACTTGATTTCCTGTAGGGAAGGCAAGGACTCTTTCAAGAGGATCTTTTCCAAAGAAATTATAGTTTATGATGAGAATACCAATGAGCCGAGCCGAGTGATGCCCTCCCAGCCACTTCACATAGTCCTGGAGTCCCTGAAGAGAGAAGGCAAAGAACCTCTGGTGTTGAAAGGTAATGCCCCTGCTCCCCACCTGAGCACAGTTCTAATTAGCTGGGTTCATTTTGGGTTTTCTCTTGGAAGTGACAGCATTCTCCTTACCCTGGCTACCAAAGACCAAAATAGACTTTCTTCTTGTCTTACCTTTCATGCCCTTTCTTTGTTATGTTGGTATAGTAAGGAAAACCCAGCGGCATTGAACTGGAAGCCAGAAGAGCTGGGCCCTAGCCTTGATTTGGCTTCTAATTTGCATTATGCAAGTCATTTCACATCTCTGAGACTGTTTTCTCATCTTCCTAAAAAAGGGGCTTTATACCACCAGCTGGTATCTCAAGTCATGTTTGTTTTGGTAGCTCTCTATTTCAATCAATAACTAGTGGGGAAGTTATTATCTCTCAGACTTCACCAATGCTGATGGAACAGAGGAAGCAGCAACTGTGGTGAACTACGAGGAAACCTACAGGTACCTGTTATTTTTGTGGGAAATTCTTCTTTCTCACCTCTGATCAGCTTGGCTTTTATACGGTTTATAAAGTGACCTCCAAGAACAACAGAGATCCTTATTATAAGACCCCATAGAGCACGTAAGTTCACCAAATACATCCATTCCTCTGCCAGAGCTCCAAGGGGACGGAAACATTTTTATCAAACATTTGCCAGTCCATTTTTCTTTCTGGCCTGACCTGACCACTGTTGGTATTATGGCTCCTCCCAAGGTAGAGTGGTGGGTCACTGCCCCAGTGTACTGAATGCAGAATAACTCCAAGGTTAGTGGGGCTGCACCCCAGCAGGAATTAATTACCTACTCTTCTCTGAGCCCTTCTATACAGTACAGCCTAACCTAACAGGGGAGTCCTCATCTTGTGCCCAGCCCAGCTGCACCTCTCTGTCCTCTGGGGCACCATGCATCACTCCTCTTTGGCGTCCTTCACCTAGTGAGAGATAGTCATTTTCTTTCTTTTCCCTCTCATGTTTTGAGCCAAGATACACAGTTCCTGAGTCACATCTTTAGCCAGTCTCTTGAAGTGTGTTGACCAAAGGTGTTGCTTGGTTCCTTTGAACACTTCACATATTTAAGTTGCAACTGACCATTTGGATGGGCGAGTTAGTTACTTTGTCTTCATGGGACAGCTTTGCTGTTTTCCTTCTTGTTTTTTTGCTGGTGCTTTCTGCCTTTTGTTAAGCAGTGCACTTGGAAATATCATTCTGAACTCCTTCAATGTAATGCCCGCTTCCCACCCTCCACGCTCCTTCTCAAGCTTGCTTTCACTGGACTCAACTACCACAAAGATATGTCTTTCCTTAGGGCAGGTGGGCTCTGATGGGAAGGAGAACATCATAGAATTGTATGCAGAGAGTTCCAGAAGCTCCCAGGCATTTTTTTGTTGTTGATCGTGGTGCATGTTCTTGGGGTCTCAAGTATGTTTGGATGTCCTCTGGGTAGCTCTGTGTTGTACTGTTTCTGTATTCTTGTCTGGTTAACTTTGAGTGATTCCCTGTAGGTTTACTCTGCTACTGTTCTCTCACCATGATCTTGGCTTGTCTCTTCTTTTTCAGAAAGAAGAAATATCATCTACAAATTTCCCATTTGTTATAGTCAGTCTTGGGGAGCAAGGAGAAGGGTAGCTAACGGTCTTTAAGAAGGTGGCAGCAGTACCCATGTTGGTCTCTTTTCTCATGTTGAGTAGGTTTTCTTGATAAGAAACAGGCTTTTTGTGTCCGCGTGATCTGAGGAAAGGTATCAAACACCTCAAAGTAAGATGACCCTGGACTTGAACTTGAGGGTGATTAGGAGGAGTTGCAGATCCTACCCTGGTCTTTAAGAAGGTGGCAGCAGTACCCATGTTGGTCTCTTTTCTCATGTTGAGTAGGTTTTCTTGATAAGAAACAGGCTTTTTGTGTCCACGTGATCTGAGGAAAGGTATCAAACACCACAAAGTAAGATGACCCTGGACTTGAACTTGAGGGTGATTAGGAGGAGTTGCAGATCCTACCCTCTGTTTTGCAGTGGGCAATGTCACATATACAGGTGGCCTGCCAATAACTGAGAAATGAATCTCCTGGTGCTACTGATGAAAGTGGGGTTCCTCTCTCCTTTCCAGTGGATGCAGCTGAGACTGAGCAGTCTGGGCTTGTCCTCGGTGTCAGAGAGGAGGTTGCCTCAATAGGGCGGGGCGGGACATGCTGCTGACCTCACCCCTGGGCGCCCTGGGCGGCCGCTGCGAGGGCTCATCATTTTCGGGTTGGTGAGACATCGCTGAGGTCGGCTTGGAAGACACTCTGGTGGTAGAGGTTGGATTATTCGTAGTTTTTTGAGCTTTTTCTTCAAGTATCTGGGAATTTTGTTCAGGAGCAAAAGGGTCTGTAACTTACTTTATCATTATCTTGCTATTTTGGTATCTTTTAGGGGAATGACCTAAACTTGGGACCAAGATGAAAAAGAAGGGAAAGAAATGGGTCAGGATTAGAACGCCCTTCATGTGGGGGTACACCAGAGGTTAATGCCATAGCACGACTGAAGTGAAGGGTGGGGTGGGCATCCCTCAAAAGGCATGGCCAGCACCTTCTCCCAGTCTCTTGAGTGGGTCAAGCAGACATTTTGGTCAGGCTTTTCTTCTGAGACTTATCTTAGTGACCCTCCCTTGGTGATCTAAGACTGTATTTCAGCAAGACTGGTAGTGGTACCACTTTGCAACGAGTGATATTTGCAGGGAAGATGTGGTGATGGTGGTGGTGTGGTAGTTAGAATATAAGGTGGGAACTTCCAAGGCCTTGTTCATTTATGTTCAGAGATTTCACTACAATCTCGGGTAATTTATGGCTGGCCCATCTGATTCTCTGGCTTATGTTTGTAAACACTGGTTGCTACCCTCCCTGTCCAAGTTTCATGTCCCCCTTTTTCAGTGCCCTGCTCTCCATTTTTGGTGCTGCCTGTCAAGTCCAGCGGCTGCTCTGTTGCCATTTTAGTAATGCTGTGTCAGGCTGGGAGGAAACTGATCAGAGGTACAGAAGCCCCTGGGATTAAGTTACTGTTCTAATTTACAGTCCCCTCCCTGTTGGTGACCTATGTCTGAATCCATGCTTCATTTTCTTCTAAAGAATAGATGGCATCAGACCTGTGCTTCTGTTCAAACTGGCAAAAATGATCCAAATGAATAAGTATTTAGGGATTTGTGAAGTCTTCTAAAGAATTGCAATCTGTTTTACCCAAAGGTGATTTTAATCAACCAAAACTTGGTTTTTAGCCAAACTTAGTAAGAAGGCTGGACAATTCTGGACCCTCCATAATGAGAGCTACCATTTTTGCTATAATGTTTGTAAGGCTCCCTTTCTTTTCAGCAAAGTTGGGTTCAGGGGAGTAATGTGTCATTTACCTATGCAGGAAAGGGTACTGCTGCCGCCTTCTTAAAGACAGCATATACTTTAAAAAATTTTATTACAAAAAATTTTCAAACATATAGAAAAGTAGAAAAGTGTACAGTGTACCCCATACCTATCAACCAGATTAAACAATTATATTTTCCCTATTTGCTTTCTCTTCCTTTTTTGTTGAAATGTTCTAAAGTATAGTATAGACAACATTTTAATGCATTTAGGTATGTTTAATGTTTAAATGGAATGTTTTCAATTTAATAAAGCTGGGATATTTTACAGTACAGTATGAACATTTTCACTCCTAAATACTTCAGTGTCGTGTACCCATTTTTGAGTGTTTTTCAAACTTAGAATTTCACTGTGGCTGACTGGCTGTCAGATCTAAGGAAAAGCTTCTCTTCCTCAGAGCAGGAGGGCCCCAGGCACCTCCTTGGGGTCTGAGTCTCCCTTTCCCCACTGTCTGTCGGAGCCTGTGCCTGCACTTGCTCCACGCTGTTACAAACAAAGACTGACTGCCATGATCTTGTCAGGCCTGCTCTGTACCAGAGGCATTTATTGGGGAACAAGGGAAGGAAAGGGCAGTAGTTTAGGCGGCTGACATGTAGGGAGGCTTCGATCACACAGGGAGTTAGATTTTTGTATTATAAAACTTTCCCTTTTAACTCCTGAGAAATGAGCAACACAGATTGCACTTTTTTCCCTAGTCAAAAAGAATTCTGAAATATATTCACTTGTAGAATTTATATACAATGTATATATTGTAGAGTTAAATATATGCAATGTAGAGTTTGACAAAGTGAATGGCTATTCTCAGAACTCAGGGACCATGTGAAAATATATATTCTTTCTGTTCCTGCTTTGTTTCAGGGTTGGAGGGAGAGGAGGGAACAAGAGTCACCCCCCCCCCCCCCCCCCCCCGGTCTCTCAGGGATGTTATGGGGATTTTTTAAGATATGTGAAATAAAGTCATATCTACGTTTACAGACTTTCTATTGTGATTCTGAACCTCTGGTTAACAGCCAAGGCTAAATACCAAATGCTAGCCCTATGGCAAAAGGTGGAGAAACTAAGGCAGGACTTTGGATCTAGTCTGCTTGAATTTTAATCTTGGTTTTTGCCTTACTAGTCATGTGCCCTTGGGCAAGTTGCCTAAACCCATAGTTAGTTGGTTTCCTCATTTACAAAAAGAGGATATAACAACAGCTATCTCATAGTGTTAGTTTAGAAATTAAATAATTTGTGTGTAAAATATTCAGAACAGTTTCTCATACAAGGCAAGCACTCTATAAATGTAGCTCAATGTTATTATTACTATTGATTGGACAGAAATGATAATGCCAGTAAAAAGGAATTTTTGGCTCCTCTTCCAAAGGAGTACAAATAACAAACTAGGTATAGCAGGGTGTGTGTGTGTGTGGCTATGGCCTAAAAATAACTTGGTGACTGTTACCTAATTTAAGTAGCATACAGTTGGAGTGCCAAGTAATTGCAAAACCATGTTGGGTCAAGAGGCCAGAGTAATTTGGGCATATCCTAGGATTATTTATTTGTAGGAGAATTTGTAAAAACGTGATGATGAATCTGTCCAACTAATGTCCCATAACTATATAGTGAAAGCATAAAACTCTTAAGCTTTGCTTTTTCTGGCCTCTCATCAGGCCGATTTATTTTGGGAGTAAGGATTGTAGTCCGACTATAAAAGGGTAGATGGCAGGAGGGGAGGGGGTTGATGAGCCTGGCTGGGATGAGATGGAGAGAGAAGAGGAGGGGTGAGCTGAATGGCTGCTCATTTCTATCAGCGAGTCCTAAACCTCTTCCCTGAGCTGCTGACAGTTGTTTGCACTCCCCCTGGGCTTCTGGGTCTGCCATCCTGCTTCCTAATTAAAGTGTGTGTGAAAAGGTAACCCTAGATGTGAGCTCTCTCCGCCAGCCCTGTTCTTGCTCCATCTGTTCCTCATGTGTGCTCGTCAGAGTGGTATGTAGCTCACTTACACCTGGGTTCGAATCTAGCCTTGGCTGACTGTGGTTGTCCTTAGGCAACTCAAGTGACCTCTTAGGTCCAGGTTTTCTCTATTGTAAAACAGGGCCAATTTCAGCATCACAGGATGAAATAAAGTGCGTGGCACATAGATGACTCTCAATAAATTAGGCCCCTGTACCCCTATTCCTATGTCCTTATGAACCTCTTACTTTTTGATGGTGGCAGGGTGGCGGGGGACAGGGATGATGAGCTGCTCTAAGCACAGTACTGTGGGAGCGTGTTAACTGTGAACATTCTAACCTTACCGACTCAGATCAGTTAAGTTAACCATCTGGTTTGTCAAGGACATATTCAAGCAACTCTTCTCCTGGCAGTGGTAAATAATGATATTAAATTAGAAAAAGCAGGATGGGGGAGGAAACTAAGTAGGTAAAGCTGTTTGCTGCCTAATTCTGTTTTCAAAATGTGTGTATAGGAGAAAAGAGAGGGGAGAATGGTGAATATGTCAAATTTTCTATGTGATCCTTAGGCAAACCCATCTGGAGATGTGACAGAATCACAAATGCAGAATGACTCTGGCACAACCTTCTGTTGCATGCACCCCAGGGGCTGGGCAGGAACCTTTAACCAGTAGCAGGTCCTACTTCCTTAGACCCTGTGTTAGCAGCAGCCAGTCTGCATGCCCCAGCATTGCTGGAGAGCAGTTTGGGCATAAAAATGTGTTATATTGCAGTGCTTAGGCAATTAATCCAAGTTGGTTTAAAAAAAAATACACACAGACACATACTAAGGGTAGAAATTCTAATCTCAGGAGAGGTCCTCTCATCTTTTTTTACTGAAGAATCCCAGCTTTCAGAATGGGAAGGAACTTTAGATGTCCCCTAATACAGTAGTTTTCACTGCAGGCTGTTCATTGATATCACCTGAGGGCGATTTAAAACCTATGATGCTCAGTTCCACCTCCAGAGATTCTGATTAAACTGATCTGGGGTGCAGCCTACACATCAAGAGTTTTAAAAGCTCCCCAGGTAATTCTAATGTGCAACAGTGTTTGAGAAACATTGATCCAGTCCAGTCTCCTCCTTATGCCCTTATGGAAATAGGGCCTAGAGAGGTTTATAACTTGTTCAAGGTCACACTCATGATTAATTTTAGTGCTAAAGTAGGTCTTGCCAGGTCTATAGATTTGGGTGTGTGTGTATTGTTATCTAATAATAATAGTATCTAATGCATAGCACAAAAATATAAAATATTCATACCTTTGTTCTTGAATTTTGAGATTTCAGTCTAGAACTAAAAGGACCGAAGTCTAAGGACATTTGAAACCAGTAGCTCATGGTCCGGATATTTACCTGGGTCTTAGAAATATGGGTCCGATGTTAATATTGGTTTAATTCTGACTTCTAGGGAACTTAATGGTTTAAGGAAGAGCTGAAAACCTGGATCAGAATGTACCCATACGCAAGCATCTCAGTCCCTATCGTTTTGATGGGTGGTCTCCACAGCTGTACGACTTGTACGACCTGAGATTCATTCATTTTTTGAATGCCCTCTGTGTACCAGGCACCAGCCTGCAGGCTGGGGAATCTGCAGTCACAGCATTCATAATCTAAATGGTAGAGTGAGAGCACATGTGGACGAGACCAGTCTTCCAGATCCTTTCTGCCTGGAAGTTCCTGTTCGTGTGTCAATTCTCCATCCTCTTCGGCCACCCAGTCTTGTTAGGGAGCAGTTGTTCTCCTGGGAAATACATGTTTGCATTTTTTTCTCCTTCTTTTTTAAGAAACAGCCTGCCCTTTTCTAAGTACATTATGGACCGACAGAATTTCTTTTCAGTGTCTTGATCCGAAAAGAAATGATTTGTTAGTTTTTAATGGAAAAGGACATACATGAGCTCGTTGTGCCTGTAAAGCTCGGGCCAGTTGGCTTCCTCTGTGCGGTGGAGTGGAACTGGGTAATTTGGACCCCGCTAATTTTGTACATGTTGCTGATGGGAACAGGCCTGCCTTTATTTTCCCTGCATGCTGTCTATGGAAAGAGGATGTGCTAAGCAAACAAGCTTTGCAAACATATTTCAGAGACAAGGTTTTGGCCTACTTAAAAAAAAAAAAAAGTGTTTGCAAGTACAATTTAAAACCACTCTAAGGGACAAGGCTAGGATGAAAGCATAGTCTGTGATTTCAAAGCCTGTGTTATTTCCCCCAAACCATGTGGGTCCCTCTTTGGCAAATTTTCATTGGTGGTGTTTCTGTATTTTGTATGCTCATATTCAGAGTATAATCTTACTAATTCAGCAATCTTACTCAAAACTGGGGGGAAGAGAAGACAGTGAGTAGAACCACAACATAGATTTCATCGTAAGACATTTTAAATAGATATTTATATTCGAGTTGATGTAATCTTCTAATTATGAAGCATTTGACTCTAGATGTTTGCATGCATAACCCACGAACAAGATCTTAGCATCGTTTTTTTTTTTTCAGGTTATGTCAGTATCATTGTTACTTAAAAGCAAGCCCACCGCATATTTTAAACAACTTAAAGGAAAAGGAACCTTGAGCTTATGCTTCTGGATAAGGAAATGAGCTGTGCAGGCCTGGTACTTTCATGTAGGATAAAGGCTATTACCCTGTGCTCTGCCTCTGGCAAAGTGGAAGATCACTCACAGGAGGAAAAGTGTTTGTGAATTTGTCAAATGATCTATGTTGCCCTTAATGTTTTATTTGTAGTGAAGGTCGACTCATGGCCCCTTTCTGGCCCCCAGACTTGACCTTAATGAAAAGCAAACCAAAGCCCACTCTTTCTGAGCTTCCACAAAGGCTTTTCGTCTTACTGCTCCAGAGAGGCCCCTGCCAGGCATCTGCTGCCCATTTCTAATATCGAGAAAATAGGGGAGATGCCCGGTCCAGGGGTAACGTCAGGCCTGTCGTCCCTTTGAGGAGCTTAAACCTCTCAAGTTATAATGTGAGCTCAGCTGATCTCATTTTGTGTCCCGAGGTAAGTAGGCAGTTACCACTTTGTGTCAGAACATCATGATCTGGTTCTTTAATACCTTATATTTATTCTATGGAAGAAATAATCTCACATTTTTTGAATCAGAGCCCGAGGTCCACTACTCTTGGCCTAAATAGTACCAGCTGTTGCTACTGGCAAAAGAGAAGAAAAAACAAATGGGGGCGAGGGGGGGGCCATCAGGGGGAAGGAGAGAAAAGAGCAGTGTGAGGGCAGAGGGCGCTTGCAGGTGACAGCAGCATATCAACCTGTCCTCCAAGCTCCTGGCCCTAAGTTCCAGGCCCCACACCATCAGGGGGAAGGAGAGAAAAGAGCAGTGTGAGGGCAGAGGGCGCTTCCAGGTGACAGCAGCATATCAACCTGTCCTCCAAGCTCCTGGCCCTAAGTTCCAGGCCCCACAGTCAAGACTGTGTTGTTGCCGTGGGTCATTACGTATCTCTGCTTCCCTCTTGAAATAAAACTAGGCACTGACGGCTCAGAGAGCCTCCCCTGAAGGGAGAGGAGACATTTTCTTGGGTCTTGTATCTCTATTCTTATTAAAATACTACATTTGCATGATAAGATAAGGATGGCTCTTACAGTTCTAATGAAGTGATATTTTAATCTGACAGTGAAGCATCATTTAATCACATATAACTACTCTGGGTCACACCAACCTATCATCCCTAAAATTAGAAAATTATTTTCTAGATAGTTTGAAAAAAACAATATCTACTGAATGCTTTCTATGTGCTGGGCATGGGCTGTCATACATGTATCTTATCTAGTTCTCAGAGCAGCTCTGTGAGAGAAGTTTTATGTCTCCAGGTTTACAGATAAGGAATCTGAGGAACAGATTAAATATTTTCTCATGTGTTGTTAACTAGTGAGTGGGAGAATGAGAATTGAAGCCCAGTTCTTAGGATTTCAATGTCCAAGTGTTTTTCTGGCTGGCCACATATTTATTCAGAGTGAGCAATACATCTCATTCCTTGTGGTTGCTGTAGCTGTGCTTTGTCTCTGAGGTGCCTTAGTTCCAACACCATCTACCTTCCCCCGTTTTCTTGTGTATCCTCAAGTGAAAAATTCCAGTGCTAAAAAGAGTAGCCCACTCTCAGTCTTCAGTGTAGAGCTGTCTTCCTGGTGACATTGCCCCAAATGATATCGCAGCCTTTGGAAATTTTAAGTATTGGTCATGGCAGAGTTTTTTATGGAGTAACAAACTGATCAAAGAATCTTTCGAGAACTACGATAATTATAGCAGTTAAATGATATCGCAGCCTTTGGAAATTTTAAGTATTGGTCATGGCAGAGTTTTTTTATGGAGTAACAAACTGATCAAAGAATCTTTCGAGAACTACGATAATTATAGCAGTTCACATAGCTTTATGAAGTGTTTCTTTCTTGTATACCAGATTCTGCTATAAGCATCATATCATAATGACACTCCAGTTTATATATGAGTGACTGAGACTCAGAGAGGTCCAGGCACTTGTCCAAGGTCACTCAGCTGGTGCATGGTGGGGTGTAGCACTGTTATGCTTCTGCTTGGGGTGTTTTTAATGCTTTACCCTTAGAACATGTTCTCCTAGTAGCCTGTGGGTACAAGAATGATGTTGCCTTCTTCTGCACTTATTGATACACTCACTCACTTTCCAGAGTGGGAAGTAGACGAGAAAGAAGAAAGACAGGTACAAAGTTGGGTATAGCAAGAAGGCATATGTGGTGGGCATGTATGCCCACATCCCAAAGACTCTGATGCCCAAAGCTAGCCGATTGCTTATGCTTTATATTCATTATCTGTCCTATTAGAGCAGATGATAATGCTGACTGTAGTTTTTTTACCCTCAAGTATGTGACAAAAGAATCTCTAGAAGGTTATTATTACTCTTTGGGAAGGTTAATTCTCTGGGATAAGTGAACAGAGATCCGATCAAACTGTTTTTACTGTTTTCTCCTCTCCTCACCCATCTTATCTCTATTCTTCCCTTCTACAGTCTCAGCCTACAAATACAGCTTGGGTCATCTGGAGGTGTAGCAGGGACAGATCCTGGGAAAAAGCACAGTGAACACCTTTGAAGAATAGTGCAATGGACCCAGGGAACCCTGTGTTGGAAGCAGCATTCATTCCGGCAGAATTCTGTTTCCTGATTTCCTGACAGGGCACCCAGCTTCATGCAGTGAAAATATGTGGCCGTCCTCTCAGACATCAACCATAAAATTTTGTCATGTCACTCCTAACATCTCAGGTCCTCCGGTGGTAGGATGGGGGGAGGAAGACATGAGTGATCAAGGTGGTAGAGTTAGTGAATGGAGAAGAAAATCTAAAAATATGATCATTCCTTAGTCTGAAAAAATAGAAATAATCAATTTTAAGAAAGTTTGAAATACATTTAAGGATATTAACTTCCTTGGTTATAAATTCTCATGTTTACCTGGGAAGGTGAATTTTCTGAACCACAGCAACCTGCAGGATGACTTTAGAGATGTTGAAAAACTAAGTCTATTACAGTCCCTCACACAGCAAGCATTCACTCACTGTGTGTTGAATTAAAAAAGGAAATTCTTCATGGAGCATGGTACCACAGAATTGGAAGAGACCTTACTGAGCCTTTGGTCCAAGCATCCCATTTTATAGATAGGGAAACTGATTACTTACCTAAGAGGATATAGGCAGCTAGTAGCAGAGCTGGCATAGGATACGTGTTTCCTAACTCTTAGTTCAGAATTTTTTTTTTTTTTTAAATCCTGGCAGGCATACAATCCTTCGGTTTGTATCTGAGTTGTAATTAAATAAGCAAATCTTGTGGGTCCAAGTTTCGGCTGGATCACGCCATGATTTCTTTCTCTTTCCCTCCCAAATGAGCTTATTAAGTGACCTTCCGTCAAATGAGCCATCTGAGGTTCCCTAACACTTGCAGTCGGCCTTCCTATTAGGAATTTGTATATTGTCTTGCAGGGGGAATATAGTTTGGAGGCCAAAAGTATAGATTCTAGAGCCAGGCTGCTGAGTTTGAATTCTGACTTTGCCATTTACTATAATTATGAACTTGAGCAAATTAACTTTTCTGTGCCTCAGTTTCCTTGTCTATAAAGCAGGGGAGGGGAATGGCATTTTTCCCATGGGATCAATTGAAGATTAAATTAGGTATATATGTATAAGTGCTTTAAATAATGACACATAATAGAAACATCTATTTAAAAATTTACCATAATTATATTATTTAATATCTACAATAATAATTTATTATCTACTTATATCCAAGGAATATATATGAGTGATCTAGTTCAATAAACAATTTGACGTCACCACCAGTGAAATATAAGTAGGAAAGACTTTTCAGTGTTTGGCAGATCTTTCTGTTCAAAGGTTTGGAAAAACTCAGTGTTTCTAGAGTGGTGAATAGATACGTACATAGGTATTTTTTTCTGAGTCAGTGCCATGCTGGAAAACTAACTATATGCTATTTCTCTGTAAGGAAATCTTACAAGACTAAGTCTTAGAAAACACTCTTTATGTATACCCATTGTTGTAATACTAAGAACATTTTAGAAAGGAGAAAAAATGATATGCTAACCTGTCCTGATGGGCCTAGTTTCATTTTTACATATTCTCTTCATGCTTTACCCATATATGTACATATTTTGCAAAGTTTCTCATACAGAAACTAAAATTCATTTTCACTTTATATTGCATGTACTTCGCTTCCTGTTTTGTCATAGATTTTTTTCTTTAATGCTGTTTTATTGCCCCATTTTACTTAACTAATATGCCTATTAATGGAAATTAAGATTGTTTCCAAATTTTTGATCATAGGAAAGAAACCTCTTGAGGGAATCCCTTGTTTAGAATCTTCTCCAACCCATATATAGAGGAATAGGTGCTAGCTGCTGGCTAATTTGGGCTTATTTTTTCTTCCCTAATTCCCTTTCACTTTTTCATTCTTGTATTTCTCTCCAGAATACAAGAGCCAACTGCCTGTCAAAGTTGTGAGTTTTTAGGGAAGTCCTTACCCACGAGCACAGGCCTTTGCACCCATCCCGAACACGTGTGTATAACACACATACTCTGAGGCATGTGCCACACGTCTTGGGCTTCTCCTTCGGTGGGCAGAGTGAGGAAGTTTGGAAGCACCACTCAGCACTATTAAAAAACAGAAGCTATTGTGGAAGTGAATGGTCTGTCCAGGCCAATAACAGCTCCTTGTTTCATAAATATGAGTCACTCCCAGTTTTATGCTGTTGATAAATGCTTTGAAAGGGACAGTAAAAACATAAAGAGTTAGACTTTGTGAGATGCTGAGTATATGTGTTTATTGCCCACCTCCACCCCCCCAGCTGTTTTCAAATCCTGTTTTCAAAGCTGAAGGCTTCTGAGTGTTCACACCAACACAGGCAGCAAGAGCATGGCAGGATAGAAGCACAATTCCCATTAGTTCTTTTTTGCCTAATTGAGGTAAAATGCCCTTTAAATAGGAGATAATTCTCTGCCAAATAATTAGCTCATCTTCCTTGATAAAATATGTGAATTAGATTAAATTTATTATAATTAATCTTGCATATTATGTAAAAACGCATTCATCTGCCCTCATGAGGTGAATCTCTTCATTCCTACCTTGAGGGTAGCTAGGAAGCCCCACCTCTCCAGGGAGAGTGGAGGGAACTAGATGGATGCTGGGGTGATGGTATTCGGGCAGCTTTCTCTTACATAGATTGAGAAAAGCTGATTGTGAGACACCACCATTCAAAGGCACAGAGCTTTAATATTATTACCTGTATTAAAAAAAAAAACAAAAAATCATAACTTTGAGAACACTTTGGGGCCTGAGAATCAGATGCTCTAAAGCTGCCTAAATAATTACCTTGAGGGCTGGCAGGTTAGCTCAGTTGGTTAGAGCATGGTACTGGTAACACAAAGGTCCAGGGTTCCATCCCTGTACCAGCCAGCCACCAAAAAAAGAAAAAAAACTACCTTGAAATCAATCTCCTACTAGTGACATTCTTCTGGATTCACAGTGTAGATCTTTTCCAGGGAATGGAGTGGGGCGATTGGCTGGGTACGGTTAGCTTGTGGCTGGGCAGTGGCTCTGGAAGGTCGCCTGAGAGGGTGAGGTGGCTGCTCGATGAATCAGTAAGCCAAAGCTCCTCCCTGCAGTTTTCTTTCCTCCCAGCTCCCCAGGCTCTCAGAGCTCCTTCAGATGTCTCCATCTGGCTGCATACTGCTTTTGGGGGTCTTTTCCCCATGAAAGCTCTTGTCCATGACTACTTTATTTTGCTAGTGTTAGGATGTGTGCTGGGGAGATGTGGGAGAATGGGAGTAGATGAGCATACTGTGGATAATTGATCAGAGAGCCTCTCTGCTCCAAGTTGAAGTGTTTCTTTTCCTGAGAAGAGTGGCCATTTGATGTTCGTGGGAGCCTACTGATGTCTTAGCTCAGTGTGACTTGTAGTGTCCTTAGATTTTAGTGATTGGTCACTACCTCTGTATCTGTGCATGCACACACAAGCACACAAACACTTTAGCTAACATTTGTAGAATGGGGTGACTATGGCACTGAGCATTTATTCATTTACAGGGGATAGCAACAGTGTTATTTCCTCTAACTGCTGTCTAATTTGGAAGCCATGAGCCACATGTGACTATTAAGTATCTGAAATGGGGCTAGTCCAAACTGAGATATGCCATATGTGTAAAACATACACAGAATTTGTATTTCAAAAACTTTACATGATAAATAATGATTACATGTTGAAATGATATTTTAGACATGTTAAAGGAAGTATATGATTAATGTTAATTTTATGATTTTTTTTTCTTTTTTTTTTACTTTTTTGAATGAAGCTGCTAGGGGGAAAAACCTTGTTACATAGTACCTTGCATTACATTTCTAAATGGTGCTAATCTGTATATAGTAATAACAGTATCATTATCCCCCTTTTTAGATGAGGAGACCAAGGCTGAGAGAGGTTAGGTAAGCTGAGTGAAGTCACATAGCAGAGAGCCAAATTCAGACCTTTCTGACTCCAGAGACCACACCCCTCATAACTACAAAGTTGTATAATAGAGAATTTGTCTGTCTTTTGTCCTTGGTTCCTGGACAAGAAACCCTTTGGAATTTTAAATTCTAAACCCTTAGAATTTCCAGAGTGATGGGAGTGTATTTGTTACTCACACTGGGCCTCTTGTATTACACCTGAGTTTATGCTAACAAGATGACTCAGGACAGGAGTTGATCATCAGAAAGGCCAACTGTGTGATTAGAGGGTTGGGGCTTTGTATTATTCCAGCCTCCTCTGCAGAGGAGAGTGAAACTGAGATCAAGTTCAATAACAAGGGCAATAATTTAATCAATTATGCCTAAATAATGAAACCCCAGTAAAAACTCTGGACACCAGAGCTCAGTTGAACTTCGTAGTTGGTGAACACATTGATGTGCCAGCAAGGTGATATGTCCTGATTCTTCAGGGAGAGGGCACAGGAGCTCTATGTTCCAGACCCTTCCAGCCTTTGCCCTGTGTGTCTCTCCATTTGGTTGGTCCTGATTTGTATCCTTTAGGGTAAAAGTGTAATCATATAGTGCTTTCCTGAGCTCTGTGAGTCATCCAAGTGAATTATTGAACCTGAAGGGTTATAGGAACCACAGAATTTGTAGCCAGTTTGTCAGAAGTTTGGGTGGCCTAGGAACCCCTGAGCTTGTGGCTAGCATGTAGAAGTGAGGGCAGTCTTGTTGAGGGACTGTCACCTCAACTCATGGAGCCTGTGCTGAGTCTGGTCAGTTGTGTCAGGGTTGCATTGCAGTATTGCAAGAATAGACTGCCTTGCATCTGGATACATGTTTTAGGGCCACAGTGGTTGAAAGAGCTAAATGCTGTAACTCAACTTGCTTGTTTCTCTAACCTCATATCCTTGGTGACTGGCCAGTTTTATTCTAGACTTGGAAAATGACTCCGTCTTTGAGCAAGTGCTCTTGACCAGTATGCTCAGTCTGGAGGCTGGTAGTCCTCTGACACCTTCATACTCAGTATTCTCTGGGCTGCAAACTTTGAGGCTCCCTCCGTCTCATCTCCCAGACAGCATCACACAGAGTGGTGGTGGCATACAAGTGTTCTTCAAGAAGTTCATGGAAATATGAATATTATCTTTTCACTCTGTTTTTCATGAACTTTTGGAGTACCTTCATATGTGTGTGCTGGCACCTCTTTGATACCAGGGATTCTTAAATATTGATGTTGGGATTGAGTTCCTTATAGGAAATGGATGCAGGGAAAGGACATGGGTAAGAAGTGTTTTGTTTTCTGTCGTTATTTCATAATCATTTGCACTGTCTGGAGTCATACTTTTGTGGTGTGTCCCATCACATAGCATAAACAAGGCATTCAGTCAATTGGTGCCTACTCTTTAGGGGCTTTCGTTTGGAATTTTTAGCCATGATCCCATGTGTTTTCTTCTTCTGTTTTGGTTTGGTTTCTCCTACTCTGCTTAAAATAGACACTGCCTCTTGTCTGTGTTCCTGCTAACCATTGCCCTTCTGTTGGTGCTCAGGCCGAGCCCTCATCTGCCCACTTCGGTCAGCAACTCCTAGAAAGTTGACTCCTATGCATGCATCTTGGGGCCAGCCTGGAAGGCAGATTTCATGGAAAGGACAAATGTAAAATCTGTAGTTACTATGAGGGAAGTTTCCTTTACCAATAAAATCTAGGAATAAAACAGAAAAGGTTTGGGGGTTGTAAAAGAGGCCTCTCAAAACTGCCAGTATGACTTAATTTCTTTCTAAGGAGGGCAGCCCAGGGCACTTTCCACACTGCCACTGCACCAGGCTTGCTTTGCAAAGGGGTTCAGTTTTAAGATTGGGGACAGTTCCCACCAGGTAACTGTTAGGCAGTTCTCCCTGCCACTCTCAGTGAGTGTCATTCCCAGTTTCTAAGAGCGGTAGAGCAGATTCATCAGAACCAACTAGAGAAGTACAGACATTAGACATCCTCTTCCAGCACGGTGCCCCTAAGCCTCTCACATTCCAGAGGACCAGAAGCTCCAAGGATCCTTTTCTGTCTTTAAAGAGCACCTTAATGCACTATACCCTTGTGAGAGATCTAGAGCAGTAACAGCCCTGTTACAGAGAAGAGGAAACTCCTGTGTCTGAAGAAAAAGCTCTTATGACATGATCGTGTGATTTAAAACAGCCTTATGATTCAGTAACTTGCCCGAGGGGCACAGTTAATAAGAAGGATAAGAGGAACCTAGAATTCCTGATTTTAGATGCAGTGTTACATCTCTTCAATAGGAGGCAGAAGAAACAGGGCCACCTGGGGTGGTGAAGATGCCTTTCTGAATCATCTGTTGCTGCTTGCCACGTCTAACTAGGCAGGCCAGCTAGCTCAGAGGGCCAAACCAGATCTTGCTCAGTGTTGTGCACCCAGTACTGAGTGCTGGACCCCCAGCCTGTATTTGATGCTTAGTAAATGCGTGTTGAAGAGAATTGAGGGCCCCTCCCGCTGTTCACTGACATCCTGAGCCCCTTTTCTCTGTCATGGCTGCTTCGTCTCCATCTCTGCCATTCATCACTCATACAGAATGTGCAAGGGAGGGGCAGGGAGAGGGGAGAAAGGGTTAGAGCCACCAAGTGTGATTTGTCTTGGATCACAGCCCTCCCTGGGGGTGCCCATTTGTCACATTTAAGGCCTGGCACTCCTGTAGTTTGCCTCTTCCTCATGAGCCTCATTGGCCCTCCTTCCCAGCCTGGCAAATGTCAGGATTTCCAAGTCTTTGTGCAGAACCCACCTGCCTGGTCCTGCACCTGCCTTGCATGAGTCACAGCCAGATGGCATCATTCAGGTCAATCTTCCGTGTGTTCTTAAAACATTTCCTCGGCCAGTCCTTTTGCTAAATTTCCTTTAATGTTCTTCCATTGCTCTTTCCCCCCTTCAGATTTATCTTTGGTGACTATTTCTTTTTAATCTCCCAAATCCCCAGCATAATGCTGAACAGCACATAATAGGTGCTTTACAATTACTTGGCCCCCTCTCATCTCATTCCGATGTTTATTTAATCTAAAAATATCTAATGAGCACTTACTATACAAAACAGATGCTAAACAGTGAATACTTAGTTTCTATTAATAACTACCATTAATAGCTCATTTAATTCTTGCAATGACTCTATTATTGCCTGTTGGTGCTATTATTAGGTGCACTTTACACGTTAGGAAATTAGGGTACAAAGAGGTTAAACAAATTTGCCAAGATCATACAGGAAAGTTGTGCAGGCAGCCTGACCTGAGCACATTGAACTGTTATGCTCTATTTCCTCTAAAACAAATAATATCTCGGCTTTCATGGGGTCTGTATTTTAATCACAATGATGAACAAGGAAGAAATAAATAAGTAATTTCAGATGCTGAGAAGGGTTCTGAAGACAGTAAAACGTCAAAACTTCACGATATTATGAAACAGAGATATGGGAGGTTAGCTGTAAATTGAATGTCAGGGAAGACCTTTCTGAGAAGACCATATTTGATCTGAGGTCTGAATCACAGATTTGAGTCTAAAGGGAAACAGAACTGTTTTTCCTGTTGTATGCTTCTCAACACAGAACACTTCTGTAGGGACTTTTCCCTACATGCCTGGCAGTTCTCTAGCAGACACCAATTGGGTGTCCTACAATTTAACTCAATTCTGACACTATCTACCTGGAGTTAGAGTCAAACCCCACAGATTGAGAGCTCATTCCCACAAGACTGCCTCCCCACCAGCCCACTTCAGATGCCAGTCACCAGCCCTAGGTTGTGACCTGTGCCTCTGACCAACTGGCTATAAATCAGGGTTCCCACAACCCCCTTCTTGGGTTTGATTAATTTGCTAGGATAGCTCACAGAACTCAGGGAAATATTTACTTACATTTACCCACTTATTATAAAAGATACAAAGGTTACAGATGAACAATCAGAAGAGATGGATGGAGGAAGAGGCACAGAGCATCCATGCCCTCTCTGGGAATGCAACCTTCTAGGCACCTTTCCGTGTTCAGCAATCTGGAAGGTCTCCAAACCCTGTTCTTTGAGAGTTTTCTGGAGGCATCATTACACAGGCTTGATTGATTACATCACTGGCTATCAACCTTCTCTCCTCTCCTCCCCAGAGATGGGGGGGTGGGGCTGAAAGTCCAACCCTCTAATATGGACCCTATATTAGTCCGTTTCTGTTGCTTATAAAAAAAAAATACATGGGACTGGGTAATTTGTGAAAAAAACCCAAAATTTATTGCTTACGGTTTCTGAGGCTCGGAAGTTCAAAGTCCAGGGAACACAGGTGGTGAAGGCCTTGGTAGCGGCAACAGTGATGGTGGGGTTGGGGTATCACGATGTAGAAAACTGTGGAGCAGAGAGAGTGGAGCAGAGAGCATAACCTTCTCATTCACTCTCAAAGCCCTCAGAACCACACCCTGACCACCATTTTTAATCCATTCACTACTGCATGGTCCTATAATCTAATCACCTCTTCAAGGCTCCACCTTTCAATTACCATAATAGGATTTCCCACCCTCTTAACAGTCACAGAGGGGGCCAAGTTTCTAATACATAAAACTTGGGGAACAATTTAAGCTTCAGTGAGTTTTGGGAGGACATAATTCAATCCACTACAGACCCCTAGTCATCTCATTAGCATAAAAAAGATGCTCATCAATCTGGAGACTCTAAGGGTTTTAGGAGCTGTGTGTCAGAAACCAGGGGCAGAGACCAAATGTATATTTCTTATTATATCACAGTATCACAGTGAGGAACTATGGGAAGGGAGTTCTGGAAGGAAGGACAGCAGGTGCAAAGGTCCTGCAGTGGAAGCAGGTCACCCAGGCCTCACACCGCTGATCTCGTTCATGCCACTGTTCATCTATGGGAAATATTTACTTACATTTACCCACTTATTATAAAAGATACAAAGGTTACAGATGAACAATCAGAAGAGATGGATGGAGGAAGAGGCACAGAGCATCCATGCCCTCTCTGGGAATGCAACCTTCTAGGCACCTTTCCGTGTTCAGCAATCTGGAAGGTCTCCAAACCCTGTTCTTTGAGAGTTTTCTGGAGGCATCATTACACAGGCTTGATTGATTACATCACTGGCTATCAACCTTCTGTCCTCTCCTCCCTAGAGATGGGGGGGTGGGGCTGAAAGTCCAACCCTCTAATATGGACCCTATATTAGTCCGTTTCTGTTGCTTATAAAAAAAAAATACATGGGACTGGGTAATTTGTGAAAAAAACCCAAAATTTATTGCTTACGGTTTCTGAGGCTCGGAAGTTCAAAGTCCAGGGAACACAGGTGGTGAAGGCCTTGGTAGCGGCAACAGTGATGGTGGGGTTGGGGTATCACGTTGTAGAAAACTGTGGAGCAGAGAGAGTGGAGCAGAGAGCATAACCTTCTCATTCACTCTCAAAGCCCTCAGAACCACACCCTGACCACCATTTTTAATCCATTCACTACTGCATGGTCCTATAATCTAATCACCTCTTCAAGGCTCCACCTTTCAATTACCATAATAGGATTTCCCACCCTCTTAACAGTCACAGAGGGGGCCAAGTTTCTAATACATAAAACTTGGGGAACAATTTAAGCTTCAGTGAGTTTTGGGAGGACATAATTCAATCCACTACAGACCCCTAGTCATCTCATTAGCATAAAAAAGATGCTCATCAATCTGGAGACTCTAAGGGTTTTAGGAGCTGTGTGTCAGAAACCAGGGGCAGAGACCAAATGTATATTTCTTATTATATCACAGTATCACAGTGAGGAACTATGGGAAGGGAGTTCTGGAAGGAAGGACAGCAGGTGCAAAGGTCCTGCAGTGGAAGCAGGTCACCCAGGCCTCACACCGCTGATCTCGTTCATGCCACTGTTCATCTATATCGAAGCTGTGTTGAAGCTATAGAATCCTAAAACTGGTAGAAACTTAAAGACTACTCAGAGTCCTGGTTTAAGAGAGGTGTAAACAGGTGTCACAGCTAGAACCCAGCATCACTTTGGTGTGGGAGGAAGGGCTACCTTTAGAATCCTCGCTGCCAAGGCTTCTGTCACCCTGTGCAATGTTAGGCATGGCTTCAGGGGATGTGGCTGGGAAAGCTGACAGTGCCACGTGAGGGGTGCATCCCAGGTCAGCTCTCCATTCCACGTGTCCCAGCTTGAACTGACCATTACTTGGCTGGCCCTCCATTTAGCCTCAAGTCCATGTTGACAATATATAATCCCAGCCCACCTCCTCCGAGGCAAGCAGGCTTTTAATGTGTTTCATTTTCCCCTTAATCTCAGAAGGTGATCCACCCAGGTGGGGACATGCTAGCTTTTGACCCGATGCAACCTTGTATATCTCTTAGTGCATGGAGCCCTTGCCTGGCTGCAGGCTGACCTTTCCACACTCAGCCCTCATGGGGTGGTCTAACTGTTGGACATGGCTGGCTAGGTGATCCACCTGTAAGGACATCTCATGCCTTTTCTTTCTGGCATGTGGTTGTTTTTGCTCAGCCTGGCTGTGTTCTTGCCCAGCTCCGTAACTGGAGGAAGTTGTTGCTGTGCCTTTTGTGAACTGAGAACATTGGTTCAGGAAAACAATTCCAACTTTGATGCTGACATTTGATCCTTCCCCTACCACTTCCTGAATTCCCTAAGCCATGGCCCTTTGACCTCCAGAGCATAATAAAACACACAGCCTTAAAATCTGTTGTTTTTAACATGTGTTGTTTTGGGCATTCATTCAGAGCAAGTTGAGATGCATAGGACATTTTTGGCTGTACATTTCCTTCCATACGTGATGGAACCCAGCCCAGGTTTCCTGCTTCTCCTCCCACCTCTTTTCATGGATGTTTCTAGATGACCTTTTGTGAATGTAATTTCCAGTGGGAATGTTTCACAGTAGAAATATGTTCTCCCTTTAGGCTTGCTCTTGACATTTTTAGAGATTTATTTAATTGGACTTTGCTTAAATCCCGATGGGAAACATACTTTTGCTGTGAAGTTGTGATGTGTTTAATTTGGGGTCTAAGATAAATGTCGGTCCTCAGGGGAGTGGCTTGTTAAGCAATGGTTTTCCTTTTGTACAGTGCGCCTGTTTAATGAATAGCTTTACTGGGCTTTCCTCTGTTTGTTTGTTTAGCAATGCTTCATTATTTAAACTCCTTCTGCACTGAAAAGCAAAGAATATTTTCCCTCTCTTCAGAGAATTGAACAATAATGCAGAGTATCTGGTTGAGCTCTTGGGAAAAATATGACTTTGTGTTTTATAGCACTCTCCTCCTGTTAACATTCTTCCCTCTGCAGCTTTCCAGTATGATCTCATGGATTTTTTTCCCTCTCCTTTAATCCGTTTGATGTATTAACCAGTTTTGAGCTTTTTAGTGAGCAAAGAAGGTGGAGCCCTAACATGGTATAGAGTAGATTCCCAAATACACAGACAGCCTCCAGCTAGAATATTCTTAAGGCTGGAAAGATGCTGCTGGTGGGCCACAGGCCAGTGCTGATCCACACAGAGCTCAGTGAGGAGAAATGTGTCTTTGAGAAAGGAGTGGGCTTCTGTGCTTGTAGCTGGCTCATGGAACTAAGGTTCTGGAAAGCTCCATGGGCTTGCCTCCTCTGAGCATGCTGGTCCCTTTGGCAGCACCCCATTCTGATCTTGGACCATTTCTGGCCTGACTTTAAGTTATGGTACCAACTTGGGTTGGCTCCCAAGGGCTTTGCTCTCAGGTAGCCCACAGGTTTTGGTGTGGATCTTCAAAAGTATTATAACATTTCTAAAAAGTAAGCTATACTGAGAATTGAAATGAAAAGTGGTACTGTGTTAGTTTGCTTGGGCTGCTGTAACAAAATGCCAAAGACTAGGTGGCTTAAACAACAGAAATTGATTTTCTCACAATTCTGGAGGCTATGAGTCCAAGATCGGGGTGTCAGCACTGTTGGGTCTGGTGAGGGCTCTCTTCTTGGCTTGTAGACAGTTGCCTTCTCTCTGTGTCCTTGCAGGGCAGAGAAAGAGAGAGAGAAAGCTCTCATCTCTTCTTATGAGGACACTACTCCCATCCTGGGGGCCCCACCCTCATGACATCATCTAAACCTAATTATCTCCCAAGGGCCCCATCTTCAAATATCATCACATTGGGAATTAGGGCTTCAACATATGATACTGTTGGGGTCGGGGGGAGGGCGCAGTAAGAAAGAGAGAGAGAAAGCTCTCTGTTATCTCTTCTTATGAGGACACTACTCCCATCCTGGGGGCCCCACCCTCATGACATCATCTAAACCTAATTATCTCCCAAGGGCCCCATCTTCAAATACCATCACATTGGGAATTAGGGCTTCAACATATGATACTGTTGGGGTCGGGGGGAGGGCGCAGTTAGCCTATGGCAGATACAAAAAATATATTCAGGGAAAGAAAGCATGTGAATTTTGCCCAGGTTTTTGGAGTACATATATGTCAGTTATACCCTCCGTAAATTAATGCACTCTCTGCTTCTCTCTCCCTGTTTTCCTTTCAAACACTTACTGGTCACCTGTTATGGAATTTTGAGCATTCAGAAGCTTCCCACTGAATTTAGAATACAGTCTGCCACAGAGGCCCTGTGCAGATGGCTCCTTCCGGCTTGACATCTCTGACCTCTCTGGTCACTCTCTCGCTTTTGCCCATTCATTGTGCTTCTCCATGTCTGGCTCCCTCGAGGCCCCCTGAGTTCCTGGCCTTTATCCCTGTAGTGTGGCTCCCTCTCCCCCTGTTCTCCAGGACTCCCTCCCCTCTGCCTCTTTCCCAAACCAGGCAGCCCCTCCTCATCCCTCAGAGAGGTCTTCCGTAGGCCCCAGTCTAACCAGTCCCCTCACCCAGGAACTGGAGAGCAGTGTCATGGCTGTCATCAAAGTTTGTGATGGCCTGCTTTAATCTGCGTGTTCATGTGCCCATCATCTAGCTCCCCACATTGGACACTGGCCAAGGATGGGTGAGTGGGAGGGAAGGGGAAAGTTTTTAGCATGTCACTTCCCGCCCCAAGTCCCAAAATGTTGAGAGTCTTTGATTTTAGATACAAGAGGTTATGAAAGTGAAAAATATGTTAATATAACTGGCTTGTCTGTTAAGAAAACCCAGAGATGAGCCGAGTGCTTGTGGCTGCCTTTCCCCTGGGAACTGGTTGGTCTGTGCTGACACAGGTGAAGTTTAGACACAGGGTAAGAGAAGCCAGAAGGAAAACTGAACTTGCAAGTTTTCAGAAACATGGGGGCTCGCATTTGGTGAATCCTGAAACCCTGTCCTGAAATGCAAAACTCATCACTTTTACTTTCTTTTAATTGGCATTTTTGTTAGTGGGAGTGGTGCTCAATCTACAGGCAAATGAACTGGTGAAAATGAGACTCTTAGGGGGAGTGGGAGGACAAAGGGATAACTGGCCCACCAGAAAGGTCTGCTCTGACCCTTCCATTCCAGACTAAGCCTAAGGGAGAGGCAGAAGGCATTCTCTGCCTTGAAAATGAGACTCGTAGGGGGAGTGGGAGGACAAAGGGATAACTGGCCCATCAGAAACGTCTGCTCTGACCCTTCCATTCCAGACTAAGCCTAAGGGAGAGGCAGAAGGCATTCTCTGCCCCTCTGGCAGAGGGAGTGACTCGGAGAAGTCAGTTATGCCCACCCTGTGTTCAGGTGCTTATTATTGAAAACTTTGAGACAGAGCGGGGTGGGTATGAGGATGGGAGTCTGCGCTAACAGGACCCACTGTGTGGGGGGTGGGGGTACCGGGGGCTCAAGTACTTTTTCCACCCCACCCTCGACTTTTAAAAAATAGGTTTAACAGATATTCTGTGGATCCATTAGAAATCCAAACATCAAAATGTATTGCAGGTAGAATCTCTTCCTCTCTTGTTTTCTTCCCATCTACTCCTGATGGGTGTATGAGAGGGAGAAGGTGAAGGGAGAGGACAGAGGACTGGGAAGGAGGGAGGAGGAAGGGCAGACGAGACCACACTGAAGCTGGCACCAGAGTGCTCCTCCTGAGGGTCACACTCACTTCTGGGAGTTCTCGGCTCCACCAGGAACTGGAGATTTTACAGTTTGAATCCTGCCCATATAAAAGTCATCTGCTTATTAAAATAATACAAAGCTGCTTAATTGCTGTCTTTGTGGAAAATTACATGACCCTCATCAGCTGTTGCTTCTGGCAGTGCTTTCTGTTCTAATGTAAATAAATGAGGTAACAGATTTAAAGAAACAGCCTGTATTTACATACTTGCGAAGTATCCTCTCAAACAGTCTGCCTGTGTTATTCAAATAAACACAAATTAAACCTGAGGTATCCCAAACACTGGTTACTCATTAAACCCTTAAAGTAAAGATGGTAGGAAGAGGCACTGGAAGTCAACTCCCTTTCAGGTGTAGGTGACTAGAGCCTGATTTTCTCCTGCAGATTGATCTACTTCAGCTGGCTGCAATTTAATCCCCAATCCCTTTATGCACCAATTCTGTAGTGAGGGGACTTGGTTGCACCAGAGGCAACTTCTGAGCTGGGAGGGAGTGCGGTGAGGGCAGAGGGAAAATCTTTTAAACTCTGTTAGACGTGGATGCTCACCCGAAATAGACACTACCCCTCTGGTGTCTGTTACTTTGTTTCCCTCGGATTATGTGCCATCCCTTCCTCCCCAACAAATTGCATATTATAAAATCTAGCATTCTGGAAATTAACACTTGACTATGACACTTACCAAGAACTAAAAACAGTAACTTTGTTCCTTCCTAATCTATAATCAGCAGTGTGCTTTCTTCTAATTTTTGGTTCTACATACTTCTACAGCTATTTTCAGTCATTAACATGTTTGGGAGACTCTTGTCGTTTTCCTTATGTTTTCAAATAAATATATGCTCCCTTCTTAGATTGGTGAAATCTTTGCAATGTCCTCAATGGAAAGAACTTTAAAAAATGTTTTTCTAAATATTTACCTTAAAAAAGTGAACTAAGTCAGAAAGATCCAATGATTTAGGAATGTGATTTATAAAAATTGAAAAGAAAGTTTTAATTCGAAGCCTTCCAAGAAATGCTAACCCTGGAATGTCTCACACACGATCTTACTGAATCACTGAATCGTTACAACAGACCTGGGTAGTAAGTACGTTTTATAGTTAGGGAAAGACTGGAAGACTCAGTAACTTTTAAAAGGTCACACAGCTGGCATGTGGCAGACCCACTATTCTAAATCCAAGGCAAAGCTCTTTCCCTGCTGCCTTATATACACAAACTGCCTTCCAGAGCTGGTTTTTAAGACATATCCATAGAAAACATGTTCTTCCTACTAGAGAGAACAGACAGTAGAAACCTATGAAGTGAGAGACTAACATATCTGTAGATATAGGAGGACACTTCAAAAAGCTCATGAAAAGATTCTTATTATCTTTTAATTCTGTTTTTCCACAAACTTTCTGAAATACCCTCTTATCTCCCTGGAAGACTTAACATACCATGCCACCAAATAATCAATAGGTGCTCAGTTGGGTTCCAGATCCTGAGGGTTTTTTTTTCTTTTCTTAAGTTTGTGGTACCTACTTGTTTAAGTTCCTCACACACTGGACGTGTGTAAGCCAGGCCACAGCAGCAGCTTGAGGGAAGGAAGCAGTCAGATGATATAACCGTAGGAATGAACACTCCTCTCTGCCTCATAGTCAGCCCGAAAGTCTCTCTCTGGGGTAAGGGAGCCCTCACACCTCCTGAGACAGCACCCGCACTCAACTCGACGTGTGTAAGCCAGGCCACAGCAGCAGCTTGAGGGAAGGAAGCAGTCAGATGATATAACCGTAGGAATGAACACTCCTCTCTGACTCATAGTCAGCCCCAAAGTCTCTCTCTGGGGTAAGGGAGCCCTCACACCTCCTGAGACAGCACCCGCACTCAACTCCCTCACTCTCAGGAGAAATACACGTTTCCTGGGGGGTAGTATCATAGACACTTTAAGTGACACCTCCCGGTATTGACTTGAAATCTTTCCTACTGTAAAATGTCCAATTGTGTCTGTGGTGTATAAAGACAATTTCATGGGAAACAATAAGTAGAAATAATCTTTGTGGATCTAGCTGGCACCCCAAATATTTCCCTTAAAGTGGGTGATATGCTGCCCTGAAAATCATGAAGTGACTCCAACCCCATCTTTGAGGGTTTCAGCCTTGGAAGCCTGACATCAACTCTGACTTATCCAGGCTTGTTCTTCCACAAGGACTCTTGTGTGTATAGAATCTGAGTCTGCTCTGATGTACTGCAGTCCATGGAGGACGCACAAAATAGTAATAGCATCCATTTTACACCAATTATCTCTCCTACTTATCATAATGATATCTAACTTTTATGAAGTGTTTTATCCCTATTAAGACCCCTATGAGATAGATACTGTTATATCCAAATTACAGATGTGGAAACTGAGGTGCAGTTAAGTAACTTGCCCAAGGTAACACAGCTAATAAGGTATAAGAGCTTGGATTTTAACTCAAGCAGCCTGGCTCCGGTCTGTGCTCTTAACCACGAGTATCAAAGGCTGTTGTACTTTAAAAGACAAGTCACCCAGTATGAAAAACTAGGCAACCAGCAGGGTGATCAGTATGCTCGCAGCAAACTTGTAGAAGAGTCCAAGAGCTTTCCTTAAAGTTCTGAAAAGTACTCTCTTTCCAGTTTAGCATAAAACCAAAAAGCTGTGTGTGAAAGTGCTGTCCATCTTTAGAATATGGAAATCTCTTGCTTCTAGTTTCTGCATTTGGATGTGGTTTCTTTAACTCACCACCCAGAGCACTGCTTCTGAATCACACTACAGAGGGCTCTTCTGTTTCTAGGAGCTCAGCAGCCAAAACAGCAACAGCAGCTGAAGTGCATCTATCGAGAGGTTTCCCACTAAGGCTAGGATGCATGGCTTCAGTGGGACTGTCACTTGGCACTCCTGTTGGAAGGAACTGGTGGGTGGTATTTCCACACATTTTTCTTTCTGGGTGCTTGGTATTCTTTGTTGTCCCTGTTCAGAATCAGCAGGCTGACCACACTCATTTTGGCAGAGAACCCAGTTTTAAGATTAGGTTTGAAAATGTTTGTCCCCCGTATTGTTGCTCATGCCTAGAACATATTTGCATGGAGAACTGCAAGGTCCTGTGTGCATAGGGAGCCAGCCAGCTTGGTCGGGGCGGGGGAGGGAGTAGAGAAGAGCAGCTGTATTTTAAAAATTCAGTACTCCTCTGGAAAAACCAGGAATCCACAGACATGCAGTCTTTACTGGGAAAGCTAGGTCACACAAAATGAAATCAGATACGTTTGTTTAGGAAGGATAGGGAGCTGTTGCTTTCTTTATAATAAAAGTATATTATTCAAACTTTAAAACTGCTCAGATATCTCGTTTTCTTGTTCTTCTCTTAAAAAATAAAATTTTAAAAGTAAAAACCCTGGAATATTAGCTTACTTAACCATTTCAAGTTTTTATATAAAGCAAATTGTTTTAGATTTTTTAAATGGTAGTTTCCTAAAGTAACGGGGAAAAAAGTGCTAGACATTGTTTCAAAGTATTTTATCTCTTAAAAAATAAAATTTTAAAAGTAAAAACCCTGGAATATTAGCTTACTTAACCATTTCAAGTTTTTATATAAAGCAAATTGTTTTAGATTTTTAAAATGGTAGTTTCCTAAAGTAACGGGGAAAAAAGTGCTAGACATTGTTTCAAAGTATTTTATTGACCAGTTCAATCTTCACAACAGTACTGTGAGGTAAGTGCTATTATTATTCCTGTTTCATATGTGGGGAAACTGAGGTAAGAAACCTGCCCAGGGTCTCCTAGCTAGTGTTTGGCAGTGCTGGGATTCAGACTGCACTGCACTTAGGCCTTTCAAGGACTGCATGGGTGCATGGATCAATTGGAGGTGAGGACGGTGGTGATGATATTGGTGTAATAAGATGTTACTTATCAAACGTCTGGTTATATATCAAAACCTTTACGTAGGCTTCCTATACCACAGCCTTATAGGTAAGTGATATTATGTCCACTCTGTAGATCCAGAAACTGAGGCTTAATGAGGAAAAGTGATTTGCACCAGGTCTCAGCTCCTACGAGGCAGAATCATAATTACAGTCTGGTTCTTTCTAACTCTAACGTCTGTTCTTAACCACCATACTACACTGCCTCTATTTCAATTGCTTATTAATTATTGTGATATTCTTATGTAGTAATAACAAATATATCATGATCAAAGCTCCTCATTAAGTGATCAGTCAGTTTGGTGGTATTCAATGGGCTGGCGGGGGAAAGTAGTTGGAACAAAAAACCCTATTAGCCTGACTCTTTCCTCTTCCCCTCCTACTTCCGATTCCAACCCCATTCCAAGAGAAAAGAACAATTCTTCCTGCAGACTTCTCTCTAAAACACCACCACTGTGAGCTTCTACTGGTTCGTTTTGCTTGAAGCACCCTCACAGAGAGAGCTTGTGACTGCCCTGCATAACCCTTCATGTACCTGCCCTGCACAGACGGGCACAACCCTTCGTGAGAGCCGAGGCCCAGTTGATGAGCACACTGGCAGTTAAACAGGAGACTGTTTCTTCAGACCCCTCCGTTAGAATTTCCTTGTCCACCTAACATGTTTGAATTATAATATCTCCTCCTTTTCTATCCACTCCCTTTTCATTTATTGTATGAACAGAGTTCCCACATGGTTTAAACATACAGTACACACATAATTGGGCACATAAGCATACCCTGTGATTTGGAGCATTCCGTGTGTGTCTTTCTCAAATTCCCTGCTTCCCACCCTCCCCCACCGGCTTTTCCCCCCATTAGGCAAATGGAAGGCCCATGCCACCTGTTGGCATTACATCATTGGCTCCCCAGAACACAGTTGCACCAAAGCTTTAAACAAAGTAGTTCTTCTTGTATTGTTTGCACTCAAAGAGCTGATATCATGCCAACTGATGTCATTGTATGTCTTTGTGTAACTGCTATGGCAACTGGGCAGGTGGGGAGCCTCCAGCTGATGTCATTGGGAAAGGAGGTGTAGAGACAGAATTTTAAAAAGCCGTATGCTGCATTTTTCTGTGTGTGGGGTTTTCTGGCATGCTTTAAAAAAAAAAAATAGCTGCTTTTAGACAAATTACAGCTTGAGTACCCTAAATAAGAACAGAGGGAAGGTTTTTTTTCCCCCCTTAGAAACTTCTTTGGAGTTGGTTTTGTTGTTCTTTCATCTCATATGGAAAAATGTATGGTTTTCTGGCATGCTTTAAAAAAAAAAAAAAAACTAGCTGCTTTTAAGACAAATTACAGCTTGAGTACCCTAAATAAGAACAGAGGGAAGGTTTTTTTTCCCCCTTAGAAACTTCTTTGGAGTTGGTTTTGTTGTTCTTTCATCTCATATGGAAAAATGTAACAACTGCCTTTTTCTTAAGAAAAAAATAAATTAGTTTCCCATCACAGAATCTGTGTGGAATTGTTTACTTGGATTTTTATGGAGGCCAAACTGAGCAAATTTTAAAATAACCCGATAGAGTCCCCTTCATGGCAAATGTGATGATGACAATGGGTATTTTTTATTTATTTATTTTTTTTAGGAATTCACTGGTGAAGTTTTTCTGGGTTTCACTTTTTTCTTTCTACTTTAAAAATTATCTCTTTGGGCCCAAACTTTATTGTCATGATTTCACAGCAGAATAAACTAATATGTAAGGGCACACAATACTAGAAATCAGTTCTAGAAATCTAAACAAGAGTTCATAGCTCTTGTTTTTCTTTTCAAAAGCAAAGGTAGCTTTTCACTTTACCTATTTTTGGCGAGTGAGATGACACAACATTGTCCCTTTGAATTTTCTTTGGATTATTACCCTACCTTAATGAAAGTTCTCATATCATTTTTCTGTTTTACATGACTGGGTGACTGGCTGTGTGTCTGTCTGTTGTGAACAGTTGTGAGACGTGGTCTATGTTACATCTGGAGCTTTCTGTGGTGGTTGCCAAAGATGAGACTTGAAATGGAGAACAACGTATCTTAGATTCAGAAACTAGTGGACAGACAGGCTTCCTGTCATTATTTCGACATAGCCATGTCCTGTTCACACTTTTTGTTTCCTGCCTTATCTCCTGGAACTATTAAGACAGTCATAAGACATCTGTCTTTAGGGGTAGATGTTGTGTTCTGGTGGCTTTCAGCTAACAGTAGTTTTCCAACTTCTTCCTCTTTTCAAAGGGAAAGCTAGAGTGTGTCTAGTTCTGTTTGATGAGGATTAGCGCTCAGTTGGTGGTAATAACAACCGTGATGTCATCGCCCTTGCCTGTATATTGTATAATCTGAGCCTCATAAGAATCCTTTTATCCGTGTCTGTGACTGAGTGTAACAAATATTAAATAGAAATTTAAACAAACTATGATCCATAAATTTCCTAACGTAAAACAGTTATTCTCTTTAGCATAGTCCTTTAGCTTTTGAATTAGCTTTTTGTTTGTTTACTTTTAAACAGAAACATTCTTTGTTTTCATATACTTTTCACAACTACTTTTTTAATGGATACATAAAAGTTCATGGAATAAATGTAATAATTTTTAAAAACTATTTTTTTATTTGACCTTTTCCATAAAACAGATAATGCTATAGTGAACATTTGCATGCATCTAGCTGAATATCTTTGGTAAGATGACTTCACTAAGATGTATTCTCATAAGTGAAACTGCACTTGTTCAGAGGGGGAGGTTTGTGTTTTTAAAACAGGGAAACAGGTGCAGTTTAAGCTTTTTATGCTAGACCCATAACTCTTGAGAGGACGAGCAGAGTCTTAAGCTCAAAGGTGGGTATTCATGGATCCATTAGGGCTTTCCTGATGGGTTTATGTATGTACAAGCCTCGGGAAGCCCAGTACAAGGGACTGGGCGCCTCTCAGATTCCACTGTAAGTCAAGGTTGACATGTCAGGGACCTAAGTGGAGAACATCACAGAAGAGATCATAAGGAAAACCCACCCACCTCACCCTGCCTGGTCTTTTCCAGGCATTTCTATGTTGCTTCCACTTGTGGGCAATCATAAAACTAATAAAAACAGCTGATGCTTGTTGAGCAATACTGTGTGCCAGGCAGTGTGCTGAGCACTGTGCACGTGTTCGTTCATCTCAGACTCACAATCACACTCAGAGGTAGGTACCATTACCCCCACTTTTACAGATGGGGAAACTGAGCAAAATTAACTTGCCAAAGTCGGCCTTCTGGGTGAGGTGAGCTTGGAAGGGTGCAAGACCCACGCCTGGATGCCGAGGTCCGGGTGGAAGTTCTCCGCCTGAGGAGTTTCCCGAGCCTCCCTTGGCTGCCAAAGCGCAGGGGTTCTAAATAGGTCACCGAGCGTGTGGTTCTCGGAACAGACCGGACTCGCAGCTGATAAAGTCGCCTGACGCGGCGTGGAACTCTTTCCAGGGGAATGTGCCCCAGTTTTAGAAAGAGCACATTGCCGAAGTACTCCATGCAGTGACATCCCCCGAAGCTTGTCCTGAGTCTCCAAATGGACTTTTATTTATGGTTTTTATTTGAAAAAAAAAAAAAAAAACCCAAACACATAAGCAACAGCGCCCACCCACCCATCCCTTCAGGAAGGTGGCATTTTCTGCCAGCTCCGAGGACTTCGGGATAGTCACTCGCTTTCCGTGTTTGTGTTGCAGGTGGACTTAGTAGTTTCAAGCAGAACCACGAAAACCTCTGTGACAACTCGCTGCAGCTGCAGGAGTGCCGGGAGGCGGGCGCCGCGGCCGCGGGGCTGGCCCAGCCGCTCCCCGCCACCCCCGACCTCGAGAGCGCCGAGCTCACGCCGGTGCTGCCCTTCCTGTTCCTTGGCAACGAGCAGGACGCGCAGGACCTGGACACCATGCAGCGGCTGAACATCGGCTATGTCATCAACGTCACCACGCACCTGCCCCTGTACCACTACGAGAAGGGCCTGTTCAGCTACAAGCGGCTGCCGGCCACCGACAGCAACAAGCAGAACCTGCGGCAGTACTTCGAGGAGGCCTTCGAGTTCATCGGTAACTGCCTCCCGGGGGATGGTCGCTCCCCACCTTCCCTTCCCTCTGGCTTCTGCTCTGATATCAAGTTCGGGGTTTATGCCTGTGCCGAGGAAAGCTGCTCCGCGGTGTCTTCGGGCTCTGCCCCTGATGCAGCCAAAGTGTCCTAAGTCGTAGCCCACTGAGTGGGTCACAGCCATCGGGATGGATAGAAAAGAACAGCCATTCAGTGTGGTGGGATTCGTTTAACTAGGAATCCCCATCCCTCAAGTTCTCCATGACAAAGCGGTAGGGTTAGCATTTCACATGCACCATGACCAGAAGAAGGGCTGGAAGTAACCAACTGCAGGTCAGAGCCGGCCTGCTGCGCCCTGGTCCTCCAAGCCCCCGGCGTCTTGCAGGAAATACATACATACAGTGAATGTGACACCACTGCCCAACACCCACCCTCCCTGTCCCCTTACCAAGCCTTACTCATCCAACATAGGAAGTAATTTCATTTCTTTACCTTGAGTTGAACTGAGTGGCGATTGGTTTGGCCTCTCCATATGAGATTGAGGGAGAGGTAGTGTATTAGTCCGTTTATGTTGCTTATTACAAAATACCTGAAACTGGATGATTTATAGAGAAAAATGAAATGTATTGCTTACAGTTTCTTAGGCTGGGAAGTCCAAAGTCCAGGGAACACAGCTGGTGAGGGTCTTGCTGGTGGCAACAGTGACCCAGTGGTCTTACATTGCAAGATGGTGGAAGCAGAGAGAGCAAGAGAGAGAGGGGAGGTGCCAGGGATTTTTGAATAACCAGCTGTCTTGGGAACTAATAGAGGGAGAACTCACTCAGGCTCCCCTCCCCCAGGGAGAGCAGTAATCCACTCCTGAGGGATCGGCCCCCATGACTCCAACAGCTCCCACCACTGCCACATTGGGGATCAGATTTCCACGTGAGTTTTGGCGGGGACAACACATCCAAACTCTGTCAGGCACTATTTGCTGAAGAAGCTTTTTCAGCAGAGCCGCTAATACTCTAGTGAACATCCTCTACATCACGTCATTGCAGAGGGAGAGGAGAATGGGGAGGAATAAGCTGTTCTCCCTTCTACCTGCTTTGCCCAGGTTCTCAAACATTGGTTACAAAAGAGCGTGAGTGCTAGCTCTATGAGCTGGTACTAGATTTCCTTTGATGGTTTGTCCCAAACTCACTGAACTAGGAAAGATCAGGTTGTAGTAGCTTGTGTAGCTTGTGTTTCCCGTGGAGGAAAATTCTAGCAAGAACAGGCCTAAATCTCTGGAAGAAGGCAACCGTCAGCCTAATGCTAATCCTAATCTTAATTTTTGCTACTTCTATAGCCGTGAATTTTTGTAAGGCTCAATTGATCATTTGGGGACACCAGCAGATATCAGATACTCCACATTATTTTTTTCAAATGACTTCACCTTTATTTCCCTAAAGGGGTGCCTTGGTACTTTTCCTCAGTATTGCAGCAGGTGGTTACTGGCCTTTGTCCCAGGAAGAACATGCTCATTTTCCATACTCCTTTGGCAGAAAAAAGGCCTAGGTTTCACAGCCATCGGGTCTCGTGGACTTGATGTAGAGTTGGCATCTCTGGTCAGTTTGCCCAGCTATCCTATTTGCTAACTGTACCTTCAACATAGGACCATAGGATGTTCCATCTAGAAGGAAGTTCAGAGTTGTCACTGAACTCAGACAAGTAAGGTGACTTCTCCAGGGTTGTAGGAATTCTAGTGTCTGAGACAGGACCAGAAACCAGGGTTCTTTGCTCTCAGGCTAGGGGTCTTCCTACAACACACTGGGGCAGTATTTACAATGCCCTATTAATTAGTTCCCAACTGGCAACAGTGTGGATGCAAAGATACTTTAGAGTCTTTATCACTAAAATCTGAGCCAAACTTTGAGCCCTGAAGAAGAAATATTTGTCCCCAAGTAGACAAGAAACTTCCTGGTTGACATATGATGTTATGACTGCAATTTCATCTGACTTAATTCCAGTTGGGGAAAGTTAGGAGATTGTTTTTCATTTAATGAGTAACATATGATAAGCTTGTTTTAAGAGAATTTCAACCAAAGCACTCACATTCCTTATAGATTATTCACTCTTACCTGCTTTTTGAGAAGGAAAACAACAACTACCACCACAACAAAACAATAATAAACAGCATTTAGCCGAAGAATAATTCGGAATCACAACCTGCATTGGCACAATTTTATTTTCATTGTTGTCTTACTGGATAAACTGAAATCTAATCGTCTTGCTCTGGGGAAAATGCAGTGGGTTTTATACAGATAATGACATTCACTGAGAGTCTACTATAAACGAAGCAGAGTGTAGGTGCAGGGTTTAACTATGCCAGTTCATTTATTCTCTGGTCGAGTGATATTATTCCCATGTTCCTGGAGGCTGGTTAGCTAGTATTATTCTCATTATGCAGACAGGAAGACTGAGGCTCTGGAAAGTTATGTGACTCACTCGGGGTCACACCTAGTGTGTAGTGGAACCGGTGGTCTAACCTAGCGCTCAGCAGTTCATTCACTTACCACCAAGCCTCTTTTTGTTTGAAGGCCAGTAAATAGTGTGTTCTGAAGAGAAGAAATTGAAAATGGGAAATGCTTACATTTCTTGAAATACTTTTATCTATGTTAATCTTATCTAGTAAGCTTCTTCTATAGGTTTTTTTTTTTTTTTCCTTTTTGTCTTTTTTCGTGTCCGGCAATGGGATCGCAACCCTCGGTGCTGCGCCCGCACCTCGCTCAGCCAGTGAGCGGGAACCGGTCTGTATGTGGGATCTGAACCCTCGTCAGGAGCACCGCCGAGCTCCCAAGAGGCACACTGTAGCAGTGCGCTACCGGGCCGGCCCTTCTATAGGTTTTTAAGATGAAAATTTACATCATATTTCTTTTCTTGGTCCGCTGGTGGGTAGGCAGTAGAAGTCATGTAAGTTGAATCACTGCTCTCTTTACCTCCTCTGCTTCCCAGACTTTTCATCTAATTGGTATTTCTTCAGGTAAGCTTTCTTGGGGATGCCTTTTAGTCTAGAAGTGTCATTAAGAATCTGTTCAGGCAGTGCCCGCAAGCCAATATCCTGAGCTTTCAGTGTATCTGAAAATGTAGAAAGTATTGCCTCTTTCGGTTGCTTTGGCCAGCTCCCGCATCATTGCCAGTTGGAATGGAGTACGTGGATGAAAGAGAGTTGAACCCTTAAGAGAGGCGACACCCTGGGCCTGTGTACTACAAGTGGTTAGTTAACTATGCAACAGTTGGCTTTTCTGGTGAGAAGCTGAACATGCTAACTTTCTAGTTGAGTTTTGTTCCTTTCACCTTGATCATGGTTTAGTAAGACCGAAACCTCTTATCCATTTAATGCCAGTTCCTGTACAGAGCAATTCTGTAGCATAAAGAAAGAAATGTGTGTTTTCTCTGTTACAGGTGGGAGATTCAATGTTAACTCTAGTTTTGATAAGTCATACAACCTAGCAAGTGGAATTAACATCCTTTATCAGAAGAGGAACTATATTATATATGCACATACATGTATATATGTGTGTGTATATTTATGTGTATATGTATGATTTTTGCCCTCCCTTCCCTTCCTTTCTTTTTCTTCAGTAATATGATTTTTAAAAAAAGGGGGAGGGGGTTGGAAATAAGACATCTGAGAGGGCAGCTACGGAGACTGTTGGGGTCTACTTAATCCGCAGCTCGCTTAGCACGTACATTAGTTGTGCAGTTGGTCTAGCTTCAGTCCACTGCCATCACCTTTGAAGGAAACTGTTTCTATGAGTGATTTTTTTCACTTCATCTTCTCTTTAAATGTAGACATGTAGCTTCTCATTCACACTAATATTGATTTTAGCCAGTGCTGGAAGTTGTGACATACACATAATTAACTAGTAGATTAGACTTGGTTTTAAAACTGTTTTAACTCATTCTTTCTCCGTAACATAAGGCATTGTCAAGTTGAGATAAAAGTGAGTCTCTCTCTGTCCGTCTCCCTTTCTCCTTCCCTTCACCTCTTGTCCTTCTCTGTTTTTCCAGAGGAAGCTCACCAGTGTGGGAAGGGGCTTCTCATCCACTGCCAGGCGGGAGTGTCACGCTCTGCCACTATCGTCATTGCTTACTTGATGAAGCACACAAGGATGACCATGACTGATGCTTATAAATTTGTCAAAGGCAAACGACCAATTATTTCCCCAAACCTTAACTTCATGGGGCAGTTGCTAGAGTTTGAAGAAGACCTCAACAACGGTGTGACACCGCGAATCCTTACACCAAAGCTGGTGGGCGTGGAAACGGTGGTGTGACAGCAGCCGGGACAGAAAGGATTCCTGCTGTCCATCAGGAGACGAAGAGGAAGGAGGACGGATTCTGTTTGTTCTCTCTTTATTTTTTTATTTGGGGGTGAAGTTTGTGAACAGAACAAACTTGTTTAAAAACTTTATTTTTAACAAGTGTGAGAAGATTATAACTTTTGATGCCATTGAGATTCACTTCCCACAAACTGACAAAACAGGGAGGCTAAAGAAGTCATTTTTTAAAGCCAACAATAAAAATATAATACAACTTGTTTCTCCCCCTTTGCTTTTAAGCTATTTGTAGAGTTTATGACTAAATAGTCTGTGCAGGTTCATAGACCGAAGATACTATACTTTAAACCAATTAAAAAGAACCAAAAGTAAATAGAAAAGACACTGAATCATGAAGGCCTGGGATCCGCTGGGCCATTCATCTGGAAAACAAAAACCCAACCAAACCAAGCCCTGTCGTGCTCACTGGTGCAAAGAGAAGATCAGGGCAGCTTAAGTGGTCTAAGAACCCTTCACACATTCTTTAAAGAGACAAAAGATACTGTTAATTTTGTGTTTTGTGCTCTGGATTTTTTTTCCCCTTTCTCTAGGTTTAAGAGATTTTTCAAAATGGCAAGGAACTGACTGTTATACCATATGCCTTCACTGGCTTCTTGTGCAATAATATGGTGTTTTGAGTGTGCAAACAAGTTAGAGCTGGCAGTGAATGAAAATAAGTAGTGCAAATTTGCCAGCTTGGAGATAGAAAAGAATTCAACAATACCAGTTACTTTCCTTCCCTTTTTACTTTTCCCTTTTTTTGTTTTTTGTTTTTTTGATTTGATTCTGATTACAGTGCCATAAATCTTGTTATGTATGTATATCAGAATGTAAAAAAAAAAAAATTTATTTAAAAATATTTTTTGCAAAAAAATCTTGGTGTGTTTCTGTTGATTGTGTAAAAAATTATTTTCATTTATATAAATGACACTCGTCTGGGGATGTGTCTTCTTTACTTCTCTTTTACCTTAACTCAGGTTCAAGAGTCTTTTACTTCCGGTAATTTGTACATATAATGTAATCAGAAATAAAACACATTTTTATGTAGGGAAAGGGAGATGAAGACCAGAAAATAGTCTCTGTTCTCAAGTGAAACAGATTAGCAAGGAAGTGAAAGAGCTCCCATATTGAGCTGCCCAGTCATCGTCCCCTCCATTCTCACAACCTGTCATCCTCTTCTGCAAACATAATGCCTCATGTTAGGAAGCCTCAGGTATAGTGAGCTTAAGGGTCTGGGAGGTTCCTGTCCTCCTTTGAGCCTTGGTAACCAAATTACTGCTGGATCGATTGGTTAGAATTCAGTGACCTCCCCAGTGGCTATTTGATAAATATTTGTGACAATCTGCCATTTAGGGGTCTTGATGGTTCTCACCCCCTCCATTGCCACTTGCTCACTTGACGTCTTTGGTGACATTGACCATGTAGTGCATTGCAACAAATTGCTGTTCTGTATTTTCCCAGCAAATCAAACTCAGCTTCCTATGCACAGAGTCCTTAGAAGCTTCTTCATGGTGACACCTGGTTAATACATAGCTGGGTTCCCACTTCACGGACAATTTGGGTGGGGCAAGGGAAGAACGCAATCCAAACATTTTCTATGTTTTATTAAAATAGATAGCCTATTAAAACAGTCTAGAGGGACTTGGCCATAGGCAAGATTCATGGCAAACTGAAATTTGCCTGGGGTGACTGAAAGAGTTGAAGAACCTGGCATGTCCAATTCTATATGACTTTATTTGACGTAAACTGTGTTTAGAACATTTGCTGGCCAATGTTGAAATATTTTTGACATTTTTTTACATCGCTTTTCTACCAAAAGTAATTTTAATTTGTTTTTTATTATTAGAAAAGTAGAGATTGAATTTAACGGGAATGAACTGAGAGTTGGTTGGGATTATTTTAGTTTAATTCAACATGTCGACATGTTAATCAGGTGAAAAGTAAAACTCTGTCATGACGCTTTCTACCCTTCAGACTAACAATTTCCTTGGTGCTAGAGTTTATTTAAGGAGTCATGTTGATATTTAATCAGTGATTTAAAATACATGGTAATTTACTAGACATTCCTTTTTGTTTTTTCTAAATCCAAATGTTAAATTTCTGATAGTGTATACGGTTTGTTTCCTTCCTTTTAAAACAAGAAGGATCAGTATAATTTCTCTTCTTTAGCTACATGGAAATGATTCATGTTTTTGGAAGTTTATGATTTTGAGAGAGAGTTTATCCTGGGGCAGACAGGAATCCTGCCAACCAGCATACCAAAAATTCTGAGAGAGGGACTCAGGTCTTTTCAACTAATCTGCTTTGAGTCACTTAGCCTCCATTTCTTCATGAGGAATGTTAACCACTTCATGAATATAATATGGATTTACCAAGCCATTGCTCTAGAAACCAGACTCCCCAGGTTTCTGGGCCTCGCTAGGTGCCTGGGAGCTTTAGAGCTAAGCTAGGAAATAATTGTGTCTTCCTGAGAAAGCAGTCTCTGACAAATAAATGCATCGTTTTCAGAATCCAGCAAGGGTTGTTTTATGCCGAGTGAATTTTATGATTTAATTGAATCCATAATATATATAGTTAAAAACAAACAAGTATAGCAGGCACTGTTATTTTAAGTTGAACAGAATACCAGCTCCAGCTCTTCTATATACATTTATTTCAATAGCTAGTACTTTTCCACTTAACACATATGAACCAGGATAGAGGTTCACATTTCATGGAAGAGCTTGTGACAACTAGTTTTGGATGAGGACAGGCAGGGCAGGGCAGGAGGTGGGGCAAGGAGGCTGACAAATGGAGGCCATGTGCAAGGGGAGATATGAAAGAAGAAATGAGCACAACCCAGTAATCCCGTGCTGACAGTAAAGGGGAGAGATGGCCTTTCAAAGGGCAGTGAAATGAAAAACAGCAGAAAATGAGAGGTTAAAGTGAAAAAAAAATAAATAATCTATGCTAGTAAAGAACTAGGATCTGAATCACATTCCAGAAATTGACTAAGAATGCTAATAAAGTAGGTCTTCTGAAGGTAAGAAGTCTGGCAAGCCAAATTGGTAGAGATCAATCAGCTTGTCTAGGAACAGGCTCTTATAAACAGGCTGCAACACAATATATTTGTGCTTTTTTCCCCAAACATGTAACAAACAATCTTAGGAAATACGAGTTGATGTTTGGTTTCAAGCTCTGATTGGAAACAACCGTTATATGTGGATGGGAGGTGGTGGGTAGGATGGTAGAAAATGACTGTTAAGCACTGGCCCCCAGCAGGATGGGCAATAATAAAGTATTCAAGTGTCCGAAATTACACCTGTCTGTAGAAGACGCCCCGCCTTTTGAAGGTGGTAGTACATGAACTCTAATGCTTTTCATGGCTTTCAATTTCCTCCTCTTTGACAACTTTGCAAATGTTTGGGGCAAGACACGTGTCTCAGGGTTTGGTCAAAGACACTGAATGATATAGAATGAGGGCTTTATTCTAGGGATTAGACGTCAGGCAATCGTGGGATCTAGTGAAGAGTGTGTTGCCTCTGATGGTGGGCCGAGCTTTCTGTGCACCAGCATGGCCATCAGGGAGAAAAGTGGGGCATGAAGTTGAGGAGAGTAAAGAACTGGAATTAGGAGGAAAAACTGGACCCTGCATCAGCCTTTTACCAGCTTTGATATGGGTGAGTTGGAGAAGGATCTAAGGCCCTTTGCTATGGAGCTGAACATGTATCTTGTATAGGACTTGGTGAAGTTCAGGGTACAGATCTGGAGAGTGCTTTAGGAGCTGCACTCATAGCTGCTTCCCAAAGTCGAGGTGAGCCCCTGGATCGGTGAAATGTGTGCTAGCCTTAAATGCTTGTGTCCCTTCAAATGGCTCCTGCTTCATGTCCAACCTCATGCAAATTTCCCTTAAGGCTGACCTTAACCCAGTGTGAAACAGGAAAGGGGATTCTGGGAGATGTGGTTACTGATTTAGATAAGTTGATACTGTACAAAACCATCAGAGTCCATCCCTTGCCAATTTGGCATTCATCTACACTTCTTTTAACCTTTCATAACTTTCAAATAAAGACATTAGCAAAATAATGCTATCTAGTAAGATGCAACTATCACTTCTGCAGATGAAAACACACTGGTCCTCTCCCCCAAAGAGGATACATAGGCCATATGGTACTTTATCCATTTTTGGGTGATACTCAGTCTTTTCTGGCTGAGTCGTTCTCCGTTTGATGTCTTATAATTTAAATGCTGAGATACGATTATAAGGATGTTATGAGTTGAATTGTGTCTGCCAAAAAGATATGTTGAAGTCCTACCCCTGGACCTTGAAAATACGATCTTATTTGGAAATAGAGTCTTTGCAGATGTAATCAAGTTGAGAAGAGGTCATATTGGATTAAGGTGGGCTCTAATCCAATGACTGCTGTACTTCTAAGAAGAGAGAAATTTGGACACAGATGCAAAGGAAAACATGCCATGTGACAACAGAGGCAGAGGCCGGATGATGCACCTCCTAGCCAAGGAACATCAAATATTACCAGTAGCCACCAGAAGCTAGGAGAGAGGCTTGGGACGCAACCTCTCACAAAGCCTTCGAAAAGTAACTGATGCTGCTGACAACTTGATTTTGGACTTCTGATCTATAGACTGTAAGAGAGTAAATGTCTGTTGTGCTAAGCCACCCAGTGTGTGGTAATTTGTTACAGAAGCCCTAGGAAACTAATACAACGGATAACTACCTTTGCCACATTTTATATTAGATGGCAAGTAGGGGAGAAAAAAGAATTAGTTAATATGTAACCAAATATATTTATATCAAAATAAGGAATGAATATTCATAACTCTTACCATCCTAATGTCTGTAACTGATCTTGCAACTATAGCTGCTATTTATAACTTCTTTCACTATCCCTTCCATGTATCCTTTATCCTCAGCAAGCACATCACCTGCTCATGGTTCCTTGCCTATTGGGGTGACTTAAACCTTCATTTTTGAAGGACCCAACCCTTGGTAGCTGAGCCTGCACTGGGTTGTTTTCCATTTACTTTGTTACAGTAGCAAAAGTAGTTACAGGACAAGAAAGTATAAGAGATGCCCTTGAATTCCAGACATACTTCTTACTCCTACAGTCTTGTAGTAACTCAATTTCCTCTTCATAGTCACAGTCAGCTCAGCCAGTAAAGTGATACTCTGCTTTGTTGATTCTTTAGCATAAGGAACCTGAAGTAGCCAGGAGGCAGTATCAACTTCTAGCTTTATGGAACCATTGCTGTATCTCCTAGTAGAAGCATCTCTCCCTTGGGAACTAAGACTTCTAGACCACTAGATTCTGAAGTCGAGGGTAGAAAAAGCAAATGTTGCAAGTGGGTCACTAGGTGTAAGAGTGAGAGGATCTCCTCCCATTTCCACCCCTGATTCCTCTACCTGTGAATCCTGGATAAGGGAGAAACAGCAACATATATTGGCTGATGATTTAGAGAATTTATTGCATCCTGCAGGAATATACCATAGCCCTGCAAAGTGTTTCCATCCATCTTGCACAGTAACTGCATTGTCAAAAGAGCCATTCCACCTTTCCACTGCTTCAGAATGACGGATAACATGGTGAGACTAACGGATTTCATGTGCACAAGCGTCTGTTCTCACACTTCACTTGCTGCAAAGAAGTTCCTTGGTCAGAAGCAAAGCATTGTGGACTACCGTGATGGTAAGACATGAGGATTTTATAAATCCACAGATGCTGATTTCAGCAAAAGCATTACAGGTAGGGAACCAGATCCATATAGAGAGTACTTTTCTGTGGAGAACTAAATACCGCCCTTCTATGATAGAAGTGGTCCAATGTAATTAAGCTGTTATCAGATAGCTGGCCGATTCCCCAGAGGATGGTGCTATTTCAAGCTCATCATTGGTCTCTGCTTTTGGTGGGTTGGACACTTAGCAGTGGCTGTGGCCAGATTGGTCTCGGAGAGGAGAAGTTCACGTTGCTGAACCCTTGCATACCCTCCATGTCTACCACCATGGCTACTTTGTTCATGAGCTCATTGATAAAGGACAGGAATGACTGGAGAGAGGGAAGGGGGGGAGAGAGAGAGAGAGAGAGAGAGAGAGAGAGAGAGTGCACACACGCTGACAGAGGTCCACAGGATGTGTCACTTTAAGATCCTCCTATGTTGAGGTTGAGCTTTAGTGAGTATTCTCATAACTCTTTCAAGGAGGTCTATCCATTTATTTCTTCCCAGATTTTCCTGTCATCAATTTTCCGTACATTTTTCTTCTAAGTTCCTGATTATCCATTCAAACCATTAGCCATTGCCCATGAAGAAATGTACATTCATACCTCTGGCTCTCTCTCCTTTCAGGCAAAATAAACCATCAGGTGCTGGAAGTTTTGCTCACTGGGAAAATTTTTCTTCACCACTATCTCCCGGGTCATCCCAGACTGGGGCTACAATAATGTAGCCATTTATTTTTGGATACTACCAGGATATCATGCAAAGCTATCTCTAAACAAAGCTAAATATTTTTTTCAGTCTGCCAGTCACTGGGAACGTCCCGTGAGGTCATAGATGTAAGTTCCAGGAGGTATTGTATCGGGAAAAGAGAATGTGGGTATCTGAGCCACTTACTTACTCAGTATACTTGTGCCTGATCTTATATATTCCATTTCAACTTGATAATGGAAAGCTGTCATTCACATACAACTTAGAAGCTTGTTGATCCACAACACTTAGCTTATCATGGACAGTTCAGGCTGCGTTATAATTTGATGGCCCATGATGAAGCTTCCAATTTAAAATTGTTATTCAGAAGATGAGTAGTTTTTCTGAGGAAGCTTTCATAGTTTTGCTCCAAAATCCTAAATATCTCCTCAATGATTCACCTATCCAGGGAATGGCTCCATACAGGATCCCTCTCTAATACAGACACTTTTTGCACCATGGGATCTACTGGATCTAGACATAAAAGCAGCTTGCATGGCAGCCTTGAACTACTGTAGAGACTTCTGTTGTTCTGGACCCCACTCAAAACTAATGACTGTTCCTCTTACTTGGTAAGTGGGTTGGAGTAGTGTGCCTAGTGAGGTATATGTTCCCTCCAAAATACGGAAAGGCCCATTACACATTGTACTTCTTTCTGCATGGTAGGAGGGATCAGATGCAGCAGCTTGTCGCCATGCCCCGAAAGGGATATCTTAGCATGCTCTAAACCACTAGACTGCTACAAATTTCATTGATTGGAGTAGTGTGCCTAGTGAGGTATATGTTCCCTCCAAATATGGAAAGGCCCATTACACATTGTACTTCTTTCTGCATGGTAGGAGGGATCAGATGCAGCAGCTTGTCACCATGCCCCGAAAGGGATATCTTAGCATGCTCTAAACCACTAGACTGCTACAAATTTCATTGGGTGTGGGCTCCCAAATTTTGCGGGATTTATTTCCCACACTCTGGTATGCAAGTATCTTAACAAGATATCTAGAATAGTTACTTCATCCTGATGATCAGGTACAGTCAGCATGTTATCACTAATACAGTGTACCTGAATGATGTCTGGTGGAATGGACAGACAATTATGGTCCCTGTGGACTAGATTACAACTTAGGACTATAAAGTTGGAGTAGCCCTGGGGTAGGACAGTGAAGATGTATTACTGACTCTGCCAGCTGAAAGCTAATTGCCTCTGATGGTCTTTACCAGGGGTCAGCAAACATTTTTCTGTAAAGAACCAGATAATAAATATTTTAGGCTTTGAAGGACATATGGTCTCTGTCCTAACTACTCAACTCTACTATTTCAGCACAAAAGTAGCCATAGACAATATGTAAATAAACTAATGTAGGTGTGATCTAATAAAACTTTATTTATAAAAATCCAGTAGTCTAGATTTGGCCCATGGGCTGTAATTTGCTAACTCCTGGTCTTTATTAACAACATTTACCAGATCAATAGCTACTTACCAGGTACCAGGAACCATGTTAATTTGCTCAAGCAACAAGACCACACCTGGAACAGCAGCTGCAATTGGAGCCATCACCTGACAGAGATCTTAAAAATTCACTGTGACTCTTCAAAATTCATCTGTCTTCTGCATAAGACAAATAGGTGAAATAAATGGGGAATATGGTAGAAATTACCATCATTGCATTCTGTTTCAGTCCATGTTGGTAGGACTAATCTTCACAATCTTTAGTTCAATATTAATTTTTGTTTACTATTTTGGCATTTAGCTTAACTATTTCAGCACAAAAGTAGCCATAGACAATATGTAAATAAACTAATGTAGGTGTGTTCTAATAAAACTTTATTTATAAAAATCCAGTAGTCTAGATTTGGCCCATGGGCTGTAATTTGCTAACTCCTGGTCTTTATTAACAACATTTGCCAGATCAATAGCTACTTACCAGGTACCAGGAACCATGTTAATTTGCTCAAGCAACAAGACCACACCTGGAACAGCAGCTGCAATTGGAGCCACCACCTGACAGAGATCTTAAAAATTCACTGTAACTCTTCAAAATTCATCTGTCTTCTGCGTAAGACAAATAGGTGAAATAAATGGGAAATATGGTAGAAATTACCATCATTGCATTCTGTTTCAGTCCATGTTGGTAGCACTAATCTTCACAATCTTTAGTTCAATATTAATTTTTGTTTACTATTTTGGCATTTAGCTTATTGCTATATAACAAACTGCAACAAAACCGAATTGCTTAAAACAATAAAAATTGTTTGTTTTGTTAATCTGTTTCAGGCAGGTTCAGTACAGACAGCTCACCTCTGGTAAACTTATCAGCATAAAAAATATGATCTGGGGCAGTTCAAATGGGGCTGGAGAATTTACTTCAAGATGGTTTGCTCAACTGGCTGGCAAGTGCTTCCTGCACTTGACTTGGAACTCAGCCAGGGTCATCCGCCAGATACCTCGGCTCCTGTCCACGTGGGCCTCTCCATGGGAATGCTTGAGCTTCCTCAGAACATGGCAGGTGGGTTCCAAGAGATGTATAGGAAAGGCACGGCACATCCAAGTCACTTAAACTCTGGAGTTCGGTATCACTTCTGCCAAATTCTACTTATTAAGTGAATCACTAACGCAAGCCCAAATTCAAGGGGAGGGAAATGAGACTCCGCCCCTCAATGGAAAGAGTAGCAAAGTTGTGGCCACGTGTGCTGCACCACGTTGACTTTGCGCAGCAGAGCCCTCCCGCCGCCCTGCAGGAGGCGCGGGGTGGGGACATGGCCAGGGGAGCTGCGGCACTCTCTGCCTTCGTGCTGCCTCAGGCGGCATCACGCCCCTCGCTGGAACTGCACTGAGGCCGGAGGGTTAGTCTCCCTCTGCTCTCCAAGACCAAGCCCTCAGCCGTGGAAATAAAGGAGCCCAGGGGAGAGCGACACCTACCTGGTGACGCTGGCCTGCCTTGTTCTGACAGGAGCGTCAGTATTCTTCACCTTACCTCACCTGGATCAAACTTTAACCAGGTCATAGATTGTTAAGGTGACTGGTTTGAGAAACATTTTATACTCCATAACTCACTGATAGTTCTCTGAATTTCCTTTCCTCCCTTTGACTTGATATATTACAAACAGAAACCTAAATACTCCTGCAGGGGGAAAAAAAATCCACAGACCTTTCCTGTCCCTACGTGCTGTTCGATGAGGTCTAAAGAATCAGTGACCAAAGGCTAGCCTGACACTGGCATTTGGAACAACCCCTCACTATGTGAAGGTGCTGTCCCACCTGGCTGTGCAGTGTGAGCTTTCAGATTTGCACCTTTTAGTGGGGGTTTGACTTCTTAGTAGCCAACTGTGGAATCTTGGAAATAGGTTCTGCTTTGTTTTAGGTTTTCTCAGAAGCAGACCTTGAGACAGGAATTTCAAAATAAGCAGTTGATAAGATGACCTCTGATAAAACTGGTAAAGGAGAGAAAATTGAGATAGCGTAGGGAAAGAAGCCAATAAAAATGAGTTATCAACAAGTTACCATTGTGAAAACCAGGAGCTTAATTCTACCATAGAATATGAAACTCGGAATTATCCTCCCAAGTAGTGAAGGAGCGAGGGCATTATCAACTCCCGCTCGTCCTCCTTGGGTAGGGGACGGGCTTCAATTCCCTGGCACTTCCGTTCTTCTGGGAGGGCGTGCACAGTTGCTGAAAAAAGTCCTCAAGCAAAGAATCCTGGTTCCTGTGCACTTACAAGGCAGGCCAGCATGTCCTGGAAATAGTAAGTAACAGCAAACAAGGCAGAGCAGGGACTCTGGGTGCCACAGGTCCCACAGCTGGTGGAGCAGATTAGCAGTTTCTTGGGATACCTTACCCTTTTGACGAGGCACTCATTCGCAGTGAAAATAGACATAGTCAGAGAAGACTGGGACATCTTCCTAGCTCAGGTTGAAAATCCAGAATGTCTACTTTTCTCCCATTTTGTTCTGTTCATTGATCTTTCCAGTGCCAGGCAGCACTGTGCCCTTAACATTTATGCTTTTGACAAACATTTGCTTTATTTACATCTTCAGTGCTTTGAACCATGGCAAGTGCTTATTAAGAAAACTATATACCCTTGGGGGGCCCACAGCCTCCCATACAATCTGTTCACACTGTAGGTTTCTATAGAGCAAAGAGGCATTTGGTTGTCCCTGTAGCATCCAGCTCTACAATTTTGTCTTGCTTATAGTATTTCTTGGTATTCCATTACTGACTAACAGAGCATTTTCATCCCATTAGTTTTTTGCCATCTGAAAGGGTTGTCAGCTCACACAAGTCCAGAATATTTAACAATCAGTGCTCATGAGCTCGTGTGAGTTTCCTTGAGCCACTGTATTTACATGAGGTGGTATCAAAAAGCTATCCTCTACTTCATAAAACTGTCGTGGCTGACTACCTCAAATACCTATTTTTTTTTTTTTTTTAGCTAACTTAAAGCTGTCTCTCCTTGTTTTGGATGGTAGGAAGAAAATGGCTGGTTGGAAGTAGGGGGAGGGACAATATCAGGATTAACGGTGTAATAGCAGCAAAATAATTTTTATAGTTGTAGTGATCTGCATTTAAATGGCACTTTCTTTTCAAAAGTCTCACAACACTTCTGAATATCACCTCTAAATTCAAAAACATTTTAGAAGAAGGCAGAGCAATGTATAATTACATTATAATTTTACTCTGACGTATAATTCAATACATGTACAGTGGGTTTATTGAAAATTGAATTACTGACATACATATGGATATTTTATGGCATATTTTGACAAAATAGGAAGTCTCAGAATATGGGTGTTCAAGGAAAGCATGAAAAATAAGTTCTAACAGATTTCCATGTAAGGAAGAGGGAAACAGGTAATAAAGTTGTCAAGGAGCCCACTGAGATGGAAATGAACTTTTTTTTTTGTCCTTTTTGAGATGGCCACCCCGCGCTCAGCCAGTGAGCGCTGTGAGCGCACCGGTCATCCCTATATAGGATCCTAACCCGCGGCGGGAGCGTTCCTGCGCTCCCAGTGCCGCACTCTCCTGAGTGCGCCACGGGCTCGGCCCCGAAATGAACTTTTGTTGACCATAGTCCATTACTCTTGCTAGAGGTGTTTTAAATGACATGGCCCCAGGACTCCAGTAAAAGACAAAATCTTCTATTTCTGGAATAGCAAGAGAAGCTGGAAAGTTTCTTGTACCACGGCAGGCAGAGAGCAAGAACTAAAGAATCAACCAATAGAGAGTAGGCAAGAGGCAAGCAGGAGAAGATGCAGCCACAGAGATTCTTTTCCTGCAATCTTTGAACCACTAAGGAGATTATAAATGGACTTCAGGTTGTCTGTGAGCTCTCAGAAACCATATGTAAATTTGAGTATGTGTTTGAACACATTCATTGTGATAAGAGTGTCTATACCTTTCATCAGATTTTTCAATGGTCTCATAACCAAATGGGTTAAAAACTGCCAGCCTAGAGAGATACCTTGAGAAATGAATTCGATATTGCTCTTAGAAGCAAGTCCCAAATTTCTCTAGATTCTGCATGGTTTGGCTCTTGCCTACCTCTTCAGTCTCAGCCAAAAGGCAGCAGAAAGTAGTGATAATATGGCAGACTCTAGAGAAAGATTGCCTAGATTCGGATCCATACCCTATCATTTTGCAGTTTTGTGTCCTTGAGCAAGTTACTTGATTTACTCAGTCTGTTTCCAGTTCAGTTTCCTTATGTCTAAAATGAGAGTAATAATAATAGTACCTATCTCACCTGGTTTGAAGGTACACTAAGCTCCGCCATATCGATCCTCTCCCTTGGCATCAAACACCATGTCCCTCCTTACTTCAGAGTCCTTGCACAAGCTATTCCTTCTGTATGGAACGTATTACGTCCTTGTTCTTTCTCTGGCTAACTACTGCTGATCCCACAGGGCTCAGTTTAAATTTCACTTCATCAGGAAAGCTCTGACCCTCATAACTCAGTCCCTCTCTATTATATTCTCTCTGACCCAATGGTGCGCTGGAGTTGGCTCTCACTGGCTAACAAGAACTGATTGTTAAATATTCTGGAACTTTGTGAGCTGGCAACTGCAACTGTTGGTAGCTTGAAATCAGCCATGGTGGAAATATTTACACTGTGGAAAGTGGCAGACACTACAAATCAGGACTTTTTTTTTAAAAAGCTGGTTTACCAGCAACCAGTGTATATATCACCTTGTATGTTTTTTTGTTTGGGTTTTTTTTTTGGTCACACTTGTCACAATTTTAATTATGCAAGTAATTCTCTAGTTGCTTATTTAACATCTGCCTCGCTCACCAAGCTGTAGGTTTCATTAGGCAGGAACCATGTCTGCCTGCCCACTGCTATACTTGCAGTACTTGCAAAGTCTGACCTGGGCCTTTAACTCTACAAAAAAAAAAAAAAAAAAAAAAAAAAAAAAAAATCAACTAAGAATGTAGTTTGGCAAATGGCATATATGTTGCTTCCATGGGCAAGAAAAGAATTATTCAGGAATGAGGAAGTAGAGCCAATGTGGACACTCCTTTTCTGAAATTCCCATCCCTCTGTCTTCGATAGCTGGTGGAGTAATACATGACCTAGTTCTTCATATGGGGCCATTAGAAGCTCCTGACAACCGCAGAACTTGAGTGATCATATGGGGTGAAAAGATGGCACATGCCTACTGTCCAGGTTTGGAGAAATGCAGCCTCTCACCTAATATAATTGTTCTTGATAGTCTGGGTACCTTTGGAGCTTCCAGAGATGCCATCACCTGTGTGCCTCTTTGCTGCCTGTATTCGTCCACTTCAATCAACTTCAGATGGAGCTGAGTGAATGCAAAAGTGTCCAGATGGTTCAGTGTCTACCACCCTTGGTACTTTGCAAAGGAAAGAAGGTGTCACATAGGTGGTTTTGATTGTCTGAAGCTCATGAGTAGGGAAAATATAAAGAACTCAGAAAAAGTAGTCCAAATGGCTTGTCAGAGATGGAGAGTGTGGGCCTATCTCAACAGCTGGCCTGCAGTGGTCTGAGTGCCTGCTTTCTGGGTCTTAGTGCCTTCAGTGCCTGAGAGTGAACTTCATGGCCAAAAAGCCCACCAAACACGTGGAAAGTCAGCACTTTCCTTTTCTATCTGAGGCAGTCGACCTCTGCTGGAGCCAGTTTCCATCAAAAATTGATTTCTGTGGGTCTGCTTAGGATAGGTGGGCCCCTGCTACCATTCCAGAGGTTTTGCAAGAACAGGCAGACTTAGCATATATGGAAAATGGAATCAGTGGAGACAAGACATATAGTTGCAGGAACACATCAAGCCACTTTCCCATCTCTAGGATGTCAGTCACTGAGCTATAGATAAGTGGAGGATGAGCCCCTATAACATTCAGTAACCACAAATACAATTGAATATCCTACACCAGTTAGGGGATAGGGTCTCCCAGTATAGAATCTTTGAAACATCATTCCTTATTAGGTTTGATAGAAATACAGGTCTTGGCCCCAAAATTCACCTTAGGACCCTCAATTTCAAGCACCTCAGGGCAATACCCAGAGGTCAAGCTACAGGCAATCAAGGGCTTCTGGACTGGATATCAGTTGAGCTGAGTTTATCCAGATGCCCTCCTGGGAGCCTGACAAGTTATAAAATTTTCTGATCAGCATTAGGAAATGCAGATCAACCAACCAATCGACGAACCAGCCAACAACCAACAACAAATACTCATAGCTACAGCATTGCAACAAATGGCCTCACAGCGTCCTCCAGCTGGCCAAGCTTCTTTGAAAGCCTACTTTGATCTACCTCACTGCCAGATACAAGGCAATACACCTCTTTTTTCAAACTTTGATATTCATACTACATATCACAGGGCCTTGTTAAAAGGCAGATTCTGATTCAGCAGATGAGGCTCAAGATTCTGCATTTCTACCACACTATCAAGGGTGCCAAAGCTACCAATCCAAGGACCACACTTCACACTTTGAGTAGCAGGCCTCCAAGAACACATTTCACAAAGAGGTAATTGTCATGGAGACTAACAGCCACAGGAACTCAGGATGGCTCTCTCTGGGACCTGTTGTGGGCCCTGCCTACAGGTCTGATTTTATACTCCACCCCCATTTCTAGAAAATAGAGATGATGATAAAATCTGTAAAGTGGAGCTCATAATACCTGTTCTTTGTGCCCCCAGTGCTATGAGAAAATAATTTAATGCTGCAAAGTACTTAAGAGTACCTTTTCACAAGGACAGAAAAGTGCTTCATAATGACCCTGTGTCCACGCAAGTGTTTGGAGTTGGGAGCTGTTATGATTATATACCATGGTGTCCTTTCATACCCATTATTCTTTTCTTTCTTTCAGTTGTTCTTATTCAAATATAAGGTTTAAAGATGCACTGCACTCTCTCCGTGCCCTCATCCTAAGCTGAACTGTCCTTTTTAGTAGGCTAGGGCAAGACTGTGGCTTGGCAAATAGGGCCCATAAACGTCAGGATGCTTTCCTGGGTTTGATGTGGTTTTCACTCCTGAATTGTATTGGACAGCCCGTGTGGAGCTAAAAGGCCAGGGTGTTTTTAGCTTTAGTTAAGCAACAAAATCCTGCAAGTTGAAGCTATATCCCCCTTTTACTGCTCTTGGAGTGCTAGTTGAAGGCACAGTGTATCCTCAGAGCCAAAGGCACGAGTGCAGATGGAGCTGCTCTGGGTTGATTCTCCTATATTTAACATGGCCCTAATTACCCACAGGTCTCTGGGAGAGGAGGGCTGACGAGCAGTTCAATCTCCCTGCATAGAAATAGCCCCAAAATAGTTCCAGTGTTGTTTCTAATTGCAATGGATGAGCAGACTGTCTCATTAATCCTCCCCTATCAGCATGCAAAACGGCTGCCCCAGAATAGCCCTGATCTCAGCCAGCCCACAGCCGGCTTTGGGGTTGGTGGTTTTGTACATATTTGGAGAGGGAAGGATCTCCTTCCCAGGGATGGGGGAGTGTGTGTGTGTGTGTGTGTGTGTGTGTGTGTGTGTGTGTGTGTGTGTGTGTGTTTGGGTGCAACGAGCATTCTATGGACACTGGGATCTTAGGTAAACTTAGGAACAGGATTTGGAAAAGTACAAAATACCATGTTGGGTCTGGGAAGGATTGGTTCAGAAAAGTGATGAAGTAGCTGAAACTTGTCTTTCAAATGTCCTCAGCCTGTTCTTGTGCCCTTTTACCTTTCTGTGTGAATATTTTACTGTATTTGTTCTTTCTCTGTTTTTTCTGTCTATTCGATGTAGGAGCTGATACCAGTCATTTACACTTTAGTGTGAATGATGTACACTGATAGGTTTTTACATCTTTCAAGCTTTACAAATTAAAAAGGTAATTTTCCTTCACACACCCATTCTGTTAGACCACCACAGCACTCTTGTGAGGCTATCGATGACAAGCATTATTTTCATTATACAAAAGAGGAAAGAGGCTCAGCAGGTAACCATTCCTGAGCACCTCAAGATCATGCAGTTAACAAATGATAGACTTTGGGTGGGAAACCAGGTCTTTTCTCTCGTAGGTCTGAGAGATACTTGGTTTCTTGTTCGAGAAATATAATAGTTATGGCGACACCATGAAAGGAAAGGCTCTTTAGAAACAGATTGTGATTTCAATCTCTGCGATTCTGGGTAAGTTGCTTAGACATTTCTGAGCTTTAGTTGTGAGGAATAAAGTAAATAATGTACATATAAACCCCTAATGATTAAAGCAAACTAAAGAAATATGGCAACAAAATGCAATGTGTAATCCTGTATTAGATATTTCAATGGGAAAAAATAGAAATAAAAAACATTTTGGGGGACATTAGTTGGCCTAGTTTGAATATGGCTCTGAGCAGCTAAAGGCAGCACGCCCCACTCAGAAACAGGCAAGGGAGCACACTGAAAACACCACTTCCATATGGGTGGCCCACCACAACCACTGCCACAGCTATAGCTGCTGCAATAGTGGCTCAACACCACAGCAGTAGCCACAGTCACCATGCAGGTGGCCCGCCATTCACTTGACTGCATTGACACAAGGGGAGTCACCAGCAGAGACTGGGAAAAGAAGAGGATGTCTCTGTCTTTGAAGCCCAAACCAGAGTAATAGAAGAAGCAACTGCTCTACCAGATGACCAGACATCAACATAGAGATACTAGAAAAACAAAAATCCTAGAAAATATGACACCACTAAAAGAATACAGTAATTCTCAAATACCAAACCCTATAGAGCAGGAAACTCTTGAAATGGCTGAAAAGGAATTCTGAGCAACAATCTTAAGGAAACTCACTGAGAGATGAGCAGATTCAGTTAGACAACATAATGAAATAAGAAAAAAAATCCAGGATATGAAGGAGGAAATTTACAAAGAGATTAATCCCTTAAAAAAGAATGTAGCTGAACTTATGGAACTGATTCACTCAACAAAATAAAAAACACAACCAAGAGCTTAAGCAGCAGGCTAGAACAAGCAGAAGAAAGAATTTCTGATCTTGAAGGTAGTCTTCTTGAAATAATCCAGGCAAACCAAAAAAAAAAAAAAAGGAAAAAAGAATTTACAAAAATGAAGAAAATCTAAGAGAGCTAGCAGACAACCTTAAGTACACAAACATTCAAATCATGGGTGTTTCATAAGGAGAGGAGAAAGGAAAAGGCATGGAAAACCTATTCAATGAAATAATAATGGAAAACTTCTTAGGTATAGGGAGAGACACAACCTTCAGATTCAGAAGGCTCAAAGATCCCCAAACAGATTCAACCCCAAAAGATCCTCTCCAAGACACATTGTAGTAACACCGGCAAAGCTCAAAGACAAAGAGAGAATTTTAAATGAAGCAAGAGAAAAGTGTGAAGTTAACTACAAGGGAGCCTCTATCAGGCTAACAGCAGACTTCTCAACAGAAACTCTACAGGCAAGAAGAAATATTGTTATATATTCAAAATAACAAAAGAAAAAAACTACCAGCCAAAAATCCTATACCCAGCAAGGCTATCCTTCAGAAATGAGGGGAAAAAACTGCAGGAGTTCACCACCACATGACCAGCCCTACAAGTAATCCTCAAGGAAGTCCTGCATCTGGAATCTGAAAAATGATAATCACTACCATGAATACATGAGAAAGAACAAAACCCACTGGTAGAACAAAAATGTAAAATGAGAAAGAGAAAGAAATTAAACCTCAACACAAAAAGCCATAATGACAATGTAATAATATCCCTGCTTTATTTCTGATTTTACTAATTTTGGTCTTGTCCCTTTTTCTTGGTGAGTCTAAATAAAGGTTTGCAAGGTTTGTTGATCTTTTTTAAAGAAAAAAAAATGAATATGGCTCGGGATAAGATAATAGTTTTGTAATAGTGTTAATCTTAAAAATATCCATAATTGCACTGTGATTATGTGTGAATGTTTTGAGAAAATACATTTGGAAATGTTTAGAGGTAAAGGGACATGATATTATAACTAGTCTCAAATGGTTCAGAAAATAATGTGTGTGTATATACACATATATATATATGATTTTGGGTAATAACACAATATATATGGGCAAAATTTTAATAAATGGCAAATCTGAGTAAGGGATACATGGAAGTAGGTGTAATTTTTCTGTAAATTTGAAACTATATCACAATAAATTAATAAAGTAAAAAATAAAATAAAGGAGTCTCATGTAAGGAGAAATCTACGATCTGAGAGCCAAGGTGATTCTCTCAGATAAGATACTCTTGGCACGTTCCAGCTGACAGTCCTCACTTGGACATTCAGCTTCTCAGCTCAGGAAACATGATGCTGACTCTGGGCCTGCCACTGTACTCTAAGCCTGAGTGGAGAGTCTTATCCTTCCATTCCACTCCACAGAGCTTAGCTAGAACCCAAAATCTAATGAATGGTAGTTCAGGAAAAGAGAACACTTAGAAAAACAGTGTTACCTCATCATACTGTGCTGTTGCTAGTTGCATCTAAGGTAGGAGAGCATTCCTGGGAAGAGCTGAGGTCACCCCTGCAAATGCGCTGGGCGCACAGGTCACGGTGTGACAAGTTTCCGAATGGTGGTCATTGCTGAGATCCTGATACCAATATTAATTTTATGGTCCCTGATTTCCCTTCCTGCTCTCCAGATTCATCTCTTGTCCTCACTCCTAGCTCCTTTCCTGCTCCATCCATACCTTGCAGCACCTAACCCACAGTGGCCTGAAGTTCCTTGCCTTTGCCCAAGATGCACTCTCCAGTTGGAACGCCCTTCTCCATTCTCTCCTTGCCTTTCATGTTTGAACTTAGATGTCTTCTCTTCCAGAAATCCTTCCCTGGTCTTCTGAAATATGTCTGATAGCCCCTCCAACATCCCCCCCACTGCACCCTGTACTTCTTTTAATTAGCTTTGTAACCCTGCTTTGTAATAGTCCCTTTACTTATCTGTATTCCCCAGCAAATGTAAGATTTGTGAGGCTTGTTAATGTTTGCCCCTAGTACCTGGAGTATATTCTTACATATAATACATCATCCATAAATGTTGTTGAATAAATTCAATAATTAGATTAGATTACTATAATCCTGAAGATAAAGGTTTGTTTCTGTCATTGTTTGTTTGTTTGTTAATTCTCCTCTGAGTGACCCATAGCTACCTATAGAGATTTTATCACATATTGTTAGGAGATTTGGGGATAAATCATCTGAAAGATGCATTAACAAAGTCCTACAAAATCAGGACTGAGGGGGATCTGATGATAAGCCTGCTTGTCTCTAAACACTGGTCTGTGTGAGACAGAATCTCCTGGAAAGATTTTTAGTGACATATATTACAGGGCCCACCTATAGAAATACCAATTTAGTTGCATTGGATGGGGCCCAGGATCTTACATTTAAAAGGTTCTATAGATGATTGTGTGGTACTGCCAGCGTTAGAAAATGTCTAGAGAAACCTATTTCAATCATGAGATGTTGGAGGTGAAGTGACATGCTAAGGACCGCACAGCTAGAAGGGCCCAAGTGACGGGGGTTCAGAATTCTAATCACCATCAAGGGCCTTTTCATTGCCTCATTTCTTCTGCTGGGGAATTTCTCCCCCAAATGCAGCAGGTTTGTTTTTCAGTTCTCATCTGACCACACAGGTGCATGCTTGAGTATAGGAGATTTTTTTCCTTTCTGAAATAATTGCATTTCATTGTTGAGTGAAAGGATGTCTCTGGGTAATTCTAAAGGTAATGTGCCTTAAGAATAAAATGTCGGGCTGGCCCGGTGGCGCACTGGAGAGTGTGCTGCTTGGGAGCGTGGTGGCGCTCCCGCCAAGGGTTTGGATCCCATGTGGAGACCGGTTCCCGCTCACTGGCTGAGCGCGGTGTGGGCGCAACACCGAGGGTTGCGATCCCATTGCTGGTCCCCGGTACGGGCGCGACACCGAGGGTTGTGATCCTGTTACCGGTCAGCAAAAAAGACAAAAAGGAAAAAAAAAAAGAATAAAATGTACTCTGTAAAGGGAGGCAGGTATTAATATAAGCCATGGATTTTGGGCTGTTGAAAATGTTCATAATAAATCACCTACTGATTTTGGAGAATCACCGTGAATGAACTAGGAGATGTAGTTACATCTTCGGTAACTACTGGCTATTTGGAAATAGCCATATTGCTGGAAAAAATGGCCCAATCATCACATTGTTATCACATTGACTAGAAGGTCTCTAACTCATCAGAGAATGTTCAAACTGGAAGGGGACTTAAAATTTCATCTAGTCAAAGCATTTCAAATGTTAAATTACAGATGAGGAAACCGAAGCCCCCTAAAGGGAAGTGACTTGCTTAAGGCATATAGGCAAGACTAAGCCTAGCCATACCCAAGCTAGTGTTCTGTCCATGGCAGAACAATACATACTTGCTGCACCCATTATGGCTTTTACACAGGGAACTAAAGGGATTTCAAAACCTTTTGATTACTCATATGGCAAAACCCTTATGAGGAAGTCCAGGACAGAGCAGTGGGTTATCAGCTTTGTTTTCCAAACCTCATGGGCTGCAGGACTAAGGTTCTTCTCCTGCCTATGACTTTAGGAGCTTGTTATGGTTTGAATGTTTGTTCCTGCCAAAGCTCATATTCAAGCTTAATCCCCAATATGGGATTTGAAAGGTGGGACCTTTAAGAGGAGATCATGAGGACTATGCCCTCATGAATGGATTAATGAGTTAATGGATTAATGGGTTATCACAAGAGTAGACTCAGGGCTTTATAAGAAGAGCAAGTGAGCATGTTAAAACACTCTCCCATACTCATGATATGATGCCCTGTGTCACCTCAGGACTTTGCAGAGAGTCTTCACCAAGACAATGACCCTCACCAGATGGGTTCCTCTACCTTGGACTTTCCAGACTCTAAAACTGCAGGAAATAAATTTCTTTTCTTTTCTGTTTTTAATAAATTACCCAGTTTCAAATATTCTGTTACAAGCAACAGGAAAGGGACTAGAGTTGTAGCAAGTAATCAATACTGTAGTCTCAGCACACTCATTTCCCCTCAACTATTTATTTCTCCAATTATCCAACTAACTTTTGTCAGGCATCTACTGTGGGCTAGATCCTGTTCTAGTCTTTGGGAGAAAAACAGCAGTGGTGCCCATTTTGCTGCTGAATAAATACTCTGTTTTTTCCAGGCAGCTATAAGGTCCATCAATGAAATGTGTATATATAGTTATAGGATCATGCTCTTAAACACCTCCTGAGTCCTGACTATGGTCCTTGGAAGCCCAACAATAATTAAAGGACAAAAGACACTTTGACAATGGAGTCTTTTGAATAGTTCCTAATAAACCTTTTTGGAAAAGGGGTTAGAGTATTCCTGTCCTACCAACACCACTAAATATGCTCTGAAATGCATATAATTTTTTTAGCTTAGATAAAGGTGGCATTTAAATTTTTTTATGATCCATCTTTTGGTTTACTGGTATTTTAGACTGAGGCTATGCTAAGAAAAATATTTGAAATAAATCCTAATAATTAATACACTCTCATCTACTAGTAATAAAGTTAGGAATAAGATTAAAGGCTATACTTTTTTTTCTCCTACCATGGATATTTTTGTTTATTTATTTTATTTATTTTTCCCCAGCTTTATTGAGGTATAATTGACAAATAAAAATTGTACATGTTTATGGGTTACAATGTGATGTTTTTCATATGTGTGCACATTTTTATAACGCATATACTTTGAGCCTAGGTTCAGTTGATTAATACAAATTATTTACTCATTTATTTTTCTCAGGAGAAAACAAAGGAGTTAGAATTTTTGTGATAAGTTGCAAGCAGAGGCAGCAGCATTTCTTTCTTGACAAACATGATTGACTTAAAGTTGAAAGGATATCTGGCTCCCTTTCAAGTTGGCGGTCTGGGCAAATTCTGGAAGCACCCTCACTATAACCTATCTTCTACTTCAAACACATAGAAATACAAGATAATAGATTTGAAATAATTAAAAACTCTTGGTCAATTTTGAAGGCAAGAAATACTTACTCCAGGTGTCAGAAATGAAGAGGATCAAGAAATAAGAAGTGACTAGTATTTGAAGCCAGATGGCTCAGAGGGTTCATAGCCAGATGAAAGATGTAGGTTTTGAACACCAGGAGAGAACAGGAGCCAAGCAGAAAGCTTTGTACCTGGAGAGAGATGAAAATGAATTCTGTTCAAGGAAGCTTGGCTCCAGATAAAACTCTGGCTCCTGTTCAAGGATACAAAACAAAATTAGGATGCTCTCTAAATATGATGGAAACATACTCAACCATAACAAATCAGAACCCCTATCCTACATCATGTTTGGAGTGAGATAAAACTCTTTTTTTTTTTTTAAAGATGACTGGTAAGGGGATCTTAACCCTTGACTTGTTGTTGTTGGCACCACACTCTCCCAGGTGAGCCATGGGCCGGCCCTAAAACTCTTGTATTACCTATGCAATAAGAAAATTCAGAGGCAAGACTCTAACATAGTGATACCAAAAGGTTCTCAGAAGAAACAACCATGTAATTAATGGCTTTCAGGATACATTTCCAACTATAGAAAAGTGTGGGAACTATTCAGATAACAGTCTTGATAAATCTTTAGATTTTTCAACCTAAAAAGGACTTTAACATGTTAAAGATGTTCAAGTCATAAGAGAAAGAAAATAATAATAGGAGAATATAAAGACCAGATATATTTGGAAAGAAAGAAAAACAGGAATTATCAAAAATACAAAATATAATCATTAAAGTATAAACACACTGACAATTTAAATAGTAGACAATATTTATCAGACAAAAGATTAACAAATTTGAGAATAATTCTAAGGAAACCACTTAGAATGTACTGGACAAAAATAAATAAATAATTTGGAAGAAAAGTTGAAAGATATAGAAGACAGAGAATAGGCTCCAACAAAAGTCTAACAGAAATTCCAGAAAGGGAGTCAATAGGAAGAGCTGATAGTCAAAAGAGTAATGAGAACCAAGCAGGATAAATAAAAATAAATTTATTCTTAGATACATCATAGATAAACTACAGAATATCAGGGAAATTAGAAAATATTAAAAGTTACTGGAGAAAATTTTGTTTCTAGTAATGAAGAATTAGTAATTTGAAACAATTCTCATATGAAAAGGAATTAGTAAATCTGGACAAAATATTACCAACAAGTGTTTGAAAACACCAGATTACTGCCAAGTCATTCTGAATTATGGAGACAAAATCCAGGAGAAGGAAACCTGGAGAGGTAAGCGTGGCATTTTGTGATGCTTTCTCTCTAATGCATCTTCCAATTTTGGAAGAGGCCACTAAGAGGCTGAAAAGTTGAGTAAAGCTTTTGGAAGACTGATGGGACTAGGGGAAACATTGGAGTTTCAAACCCCTAAAGGAGAGAAGGGCATTGATATATCTTCCAGGTTTTGGGTTGGTAGTCTAAGAGATATTAGCCTTGGACTGAAGGTATATAATTAATATATCAACACTCATTGAGGTTGTTTCCCAGCTTTACAACAACTCAATCACTTATTGAATTAAGGTAAGTCTGAGGTTGAGGATGACCCTAGCAGTATCCCAGCTGATAGGTACAACATTATCCACACCTTCAAATTATCTATGATTTCATATATATGTATATGTATATATGTGTGTCCATGTCTGTGTATGTGTGTGTAATACAGGATACAGTCTGTGCATGTAAATGTGTGTATGTGTGTAAATGACCATGCATAAATGAGAAGGCAAGATAAAAACATGATTAAAAAACAAGAGAATAATAAAAAATAAAAAGATCCATAGAGGATCTAAGTAATGCACATTCAGACATGGACTTTAAATTATATATTCACTTAATTAATAAGACAGGCTAATCTGAGAATTTCAGGAGAGAACAGTAATTTTTTTAAAAAAGGGAAATTCTAACACTAATAAAATACAGTAACCAAAATTAAAAACTCAATGGATGGATTTAATGAAGATTAGACTAGACATAGCTGAAGAGAGAATTAGAGAACTTAAAGACTGATAAAATGAAAATTTGTAGAATAAATAATAAAAAATCAAAAACTTGGAAAACACATATGGATAAGTTAAAATACATATGACGAAATATGTTTGTGATTCAGTTACATGTTCATGAGAAAATGCGTATGTGATAAAGTGAAAGGCCTAATATATGTGTAATTAGAGTCCAAGGAGGAGAGAAATAGAACAGGATAGAAGCAATATTTGCCTACATATTTTTCTAAAAGTGATATAAGATCTCAAACTACAGATTTAAGAAGCACTATGAGTCTAAAGAAGTATACATAAAAATCAAGTTACATCTAAATATATCATAGTTCAGCAAAGATAAAGAAAAAATATTAACAGTTTCTAGTGGAAAACAAAGACAATTATCTTCAAAAGAGCAGCAATAAGACTGACAGCAGAGTTTTCAACAAAAAATAAATAATTAAAACCAGAAGACAATTAAATATCTTCAAAAAACTGATAGAAAATAAATGCCAACATAAAATTCTATACAAAGTGAAACTACCTTTCAATAAAAAAGGTGAAATACATTTTAGGTCTAACCAAAACTGTTAAAACTAATCATCAGACTGTTCCTAACAGGAAATCTAAAAGTTTTTCTTGAGGCAGACGAGAAATGATCTCAGATGGAAGCTCAGAGAAAGAAGAAATAAAGTACAAAAGAAAGGATAAATGTATCAGTGAGTCTAAATAAATATTAACTGCATACATAAATAATATCATGTGAGCTTAAATATACATGCCTATCATACAACAGCATTAGCATATACTCTTGAAGGAGTGTAATTAAAGTTAAAATGCTCCCACAAGCATTACATGGGATAAAGTAGAAGTAGTAATTTACACTAAACTTCAGTAAGATAAGTGTGCAAGCTATAATTTCAAGTAAAAATGTGGAAATAATATGAGAATAGAGGGGAGAATAGTATAATTCTTAACATGATTGATTCAAAAAAGAAAAGGAAAGAAAGGGAAGAGAAAAATAGAATAGATTAGATATATAGAAAACAAATAGTAACATAGATATAGAGACAAATATATTAATAAAATAAGTACAAAAAATGTAAATACACTAAATATTTCAAACAAAAGTTGATAGCATGGATATTAAAAAGAAAATCCAAACAGTGCATTGCTTATAAGAGACACCTTAAATGAAAGGAGACAGAAATCTTGAAAGTACAATGGTGGGCAAAGATGCAAACACTAACCAGAAGAAAGCTGGCACAGCCATATTAACATAGACAAGAAGATTTTAAGGCAAAACACACTAACAGAGATAAGTGAAAGATAAACACAGCTGCAAAAGGAAAGAAAATTTTAATAGTCCTTTTAGGAAAGTGTGGCCATTCTTCTTTCATACTATATTCAAACCATATAAGTGATAATTTCAGCAGTGGATTCTGAAACTGTACCATGAAACTTTTATACTTAGTGACATTAATAGCCATTAGTCTACCTTTTCCTTTGAATAGATCTTTTGCTCATGCATGATTCTGTAACATGCATTGGTCATTTGGAAGATATTGGTTCACTGAGTGTGTTAGCTTTGCTGCAACAAATTTCCACAAACTTAGTAGCTTGGCTTAAAGTGACATTCACTTCTCCCATGCCTCCACCGGGTTCTGGGCTTAGGTCTCACAAGGTTGAAATCAGCGTGTCAGCAGTGCTGCTTTTTGGTGGCTCTGGGGAAGAATCTACTCCCAAGTTCATTCAGGATGTGGGTAGAATTCATTCCCTTCCTCTGCTTTGCATGCAGCCCCCTCTCTCTTCCCACCAGCTGAGGCAGGTTGAGTCCTTCTCATGCTTCCCATCTCTTTGACTTTCTCTTCTGTTTCCTCTCTCTCCTGTTAAGGACTCCTGTAATTTGGACCCACCCATATAATCCAGGATAATTTCTGTATCTTAAAATTGGTAACGTTGATTACATCTACAAACTCCCTTTTGCCATGTAACATAACAAAACCATGGCATGACACTAGGGGCCAAAAGTCATGAGGTCCCAATTCTACCTGCCACACTGAGTTATGCAGCCCTTCCAAATGCTGACTTATTTCATTTTACAATATTTGAAAATTACATTTGTTAGCATCACCACTGATCTCATCAGAAAAATCTTTAAATATTGAGATTTGTCAAGCTAAATGCCATGATAAAAAGCTAGTGCCAAGATAATTTTTTTTTCCAAAATTCTAATTTTCACTTGAAATCTCAGATTTCACCACTGGCAACAAATACTCTTGGTTGCATTTCTTTAGTGGTAGGCTCACTTCATTTCTGAGAAAATGTCTGACAAATACCAAAGCTTAAATAACCACAGCTTGTCTGTCAATTATCCAAGAAAAGATAGTGTTCCATGAAATGAGTGGCTAGTTCAGCTTTCAACTCAATCTCCAAGTGCTTTTCCTTGAAACTACCATAACACTTTGTTATTTCTTGGGTATTGCTTTCTGCTTACCTTCAAATTTGTCACATAGATGATACTGGTGTGTACTCAAAGGTTGAGATTTAACAGCATTAATAGTTTTTACTGATTCATCGAGGACATACTTAGGTAAAATGGGTACTTTTTTCTCAACTGGGAATGGATGACAGTGAAGAAAACAATACAGTTTGTGCCAGTGCTTTCATTTATGCCACAGAACCAGCAGTTTTATCCACCACTGATTTTGCATCGTCAGTGCAAATGTCAATACAGTGAAAAGGCAAATAATGTCTCAGTATTATTTTGAAGATAGTTTGCACCTAATGAACTCCCTTAAAGGGTCTCAGGGACTGCTAGGTTTCCTGGGACCACTTTGGGAACTGTTCTTCTATGGGAACTTTATTCAAAGGATTGAGAGATATATTTGAACACATATCATATACAAGAAGCTCCCTTCAAAAAACTAGTAGTAAAATTTGAAACTTATTGCCCCCAAAAGACATACAGTCAGAAAATAATGAGACTCAAAAGCTACCAAGTATTCTTTTGGGTGACATGAAGCCACTGATGTCCTGGATAAAAGCCACGGCATCTCACAAAAATTCTTTCAGAGGGACTGTCAAAGATATAACATCGTTATTAATGAATTATGAATTAGAGTACTATTCTTTTTATATCACTGTAATACAAAGAGAACAGCTATCTTCTTTTGAACACAAAGAAATTGAACAACATTCAGAATCTGTCCACATGTGCATGTATGTGAAGGAGGTAAACATATGTGCAGGGTGGATAGGAAGAAGGGATGAACATATCCCTTTGGAAACAAATGCAAAGAAGTTTGACACAAGTCCATAACATCCATCACTCATGTGTCACCAGGGTAAAGAAGCTGTGTAGAATGGGAATAGCTGGCACTACTCTTTTATGGGATCACCTCCCGACACCAATATGATGTGGCGAAGATAACGTTCCTTTGGAAAGAATCAAACTAAACTTATGGAGCAACTTAAGTCACCATCTGCTTTGTGAAATATACCAGTGTTCCTAAAGTGAACACTGACAGATGGAACAAGGAAGAGCAGAACAGATGAACGTTGTAGAGGAGGACTGTGTTCTGTGAGAAGGACTGGACACTGCACCCGAGTGAAACCGACCTGCAGTCATCCCTTCACATAGTGAAAAGCAAAGATAGGGTCCACTGCTAGAACACTTCGGGTCTCCAGGTAAACCCAGTTGGCTGACTAGAGCTGTGGGGCTGGTAGAGGGGGAAGGGAGGGCTGTTTGCCAGTGATGCTGAGTTTAAAGGTTCATGGTCTAGTCTTGCTTGGATCTTCTTGGCTCTCCTGCTTATCATCTGTTGCCCTGCTCCCATCAACTGCTGCATTAGCATTTGGGCTGGACTGGGGTAGGGAGTGGCTGGGCTTCCTTCATCATACAACTTACCAGCATTTTTCTGGCTGTCTGGGCTAACCTGAAGATGTAGAGTAGGATGGAGAAAGCAGGTGAAGACAGAGTCTAGAATCCTGCCAGCTGACCTGGTGAGCAACTTCTGCTTTGTGCAAGTTGCCCCTACCCCAGGAGGTGAAAAGGGCAGCAGGGGAAGATGGCAACTGATGACTTGTGTTGTAGAAATAAGAGGGAGGTGATCTGGCATTTTTCCCTAATTTAGTGTTTTTAAATTGGCAAACCATGCAGGGCAACATGTACTGAAAGAGTGCTGAATTCCATAGAACAGCATTCCCATGTTCTCACCATGTCTTCAGAATGATGAATAACATTTAAACATTAAAGAATGTTCTCTCTCTCTCTCTTTTTTTTTTTTGGAAAGTGATTTTATACATCATGGTTCATTTTTCTCTGCATGATTTCTCTCCACTGGATGTTAAACAAAACTAAACTGACCTCCCTAATCACTGATTCTTTGAGAATCTCATTCATTCATTTAACAGTTTGCTTAGTGGCCACTGTGTGCGAGGCACTGCTCTAGTACTGTGAAGTGACTGGAATATATTATAGTGACACTTAATATGATTTATTTATTTAAACCAACACATTTAATTTTTTAATTTTCTTGCTTTAACCTCTTCTTCGTTTCTTTTTCTCTCTCCCCGTCTGTCTCCATGCTGTCATACAAGGAAAACATAAAAAAACCCCACATATAGCATCCATGAACCCACACAATTTGATCCATATGCATTTGAAGGGCAGTAGCCCCATCTCAGACAGAAGTCTTTAATTCAAGTTGCAGTTGCCTTGTGGATTCTATGCTGGGAATAACTTAGAGGAAAGTGTCTTAGCCATGCTCCCTGGGGCACTTAGAGCCCACAGTCTTCAAAAGGACTCTTACATCTATTGGCAAAAGGTGGAGTTTATAAAGCTGTCACACAGAAATGTACGAAGTTGCTTGTGTCCCTGGAGGGGATATTTGGTTGAGTCATACTCGGCATCAAATTAGATCCTGGGTTTGTGTTACATTTTTTACGTGTTCCTACTCTGAAAAGGAAGGAGACAGCAAATATGATTTTACTTTTGTATTTCCGAGTGTCCTGTCAATCCCCCCTTTTCCCAAGTGTGCCTCAGACCTAAGAGAGGACGCTAAAAAAAGCCTCTTACCAAAACAGTTGAAAGGTTGTTGTCAATTATCTTACTATTTGGGGTCCATACACATCTTTAACAACCCCTTAATAATACAGGATAGCGGAAACAGAGTACTTTTTCCTTGCAAGTAAACCAACTCTTTCTATACACATGAAAATGGACAGGTTTCACTGTATCCAACCTTGAAATACCAGTGGTTTCCTAGTGCTGGGGTGGGAAGTGGGCTGCAGAATTGGGGCAGTTCTTTAACAAACAGCATCTCACAGCTGTTCCAAGTAGGAAATGAGGAAGAATGCTGCAGACAACTGTTGGGATCCCAGACTAGGATGTCACCCCGCAGAAGTTTTGAACACAAAACTCCCTTTGCAAAAAGACCTTGAAACATCCTGGAAGAGCAATGTCGTTGTTTGGGCATTCTAAAAGAAAACAGTTCCATTTTATCTGTGCTTTTGATTTAACTGCTTGGTATTTGTGTAGGGAGGATGGAATGTATTGACTGGATGTAGACATATTGAAAAATGAGGGACTTAGAAAGGGAAGAGACAGATGATCCAGGAGCCTGTCTTCTGGCCAGCGAGTATCCAAAGTGCTAGAGTTGATTGGCATTTGCTTATTGCTTGATTGCCAGTGTGTGCTCCCAGCTTAGTGGGAAAAGTAATGTGCAGTGGAAAATCTATGTTTAGGCCACACATGAATGAACAGGAAATGGTTCCAGGGTAAAGTACCAGGCTGCTAGAGTCCAAAGGGAGTGCGTAATAGAAGGATGTAGGAAGCTTCCAGGCTTTCTTTCATGTTTCTGCACAATGGGAGGGCTCAGATTTTACTAATCCGAGAGTTTCTATTTCCATTATAGGGAGTGTAATAAAACATCTTTCCTGACACTGGAGCTTCAAGAAATGGTTGAGGCAACCAGCTAGAAATCATAACATATTTCTAAATGAAGAGAGAGAGAGAGAGAGAGAGATTCTCTAATAATAAAGAACTGGCAACTCATGGTTTGCCAAATTTGCTGAAGCAAACCCCAGCCCCCTTAACCACATCTTTGATGGAGATTCTCTTTATGTGCTTGCTCAAAGTTAACTTTGAGTTTGCAGCCTAAGCATGAGGACCAGATACAGACAAGCAAATCCTCTGGATGGAACTGTGGAGGGAAAGTCTAGCAGGGGCAGTCAGAAGAGGATTAAAGAAATCTCAGTGCTGCAACATCTAGATGACAAAACTTGACAACAGCAGAACAAAATTTCCTGATTGAACTGGCTAAAGATCTTCACATGTTCCTTAGCAAGATGTAATTGGAAATTAATATAAAAAGTATTGATAGTGTTATTAGGTGAATATAATTATACTGGAGTTACCTGTATAGTAAACTGGGTAGTACACAGAGAGAGCTCTAGAATTTAGATATAGGAGGGACTCAGTGCTGGCAATCTGGATGGATGTGGGTTGCTGGAACAGACATTGGGCACACACTCCCATTCCAAAAGAAAGGAATAGGCCAAAAGAAAGGAGAAACAGGCCCCAAACAAGCCCGAAACCCAGTGGGGAAGACATTAAATCTTAAAGCTCCAAGATAACCTCTTTTGACTGCAAGTCCTGCATCCCGGGAACAGTGGGGGATTTGTGCCCCCAAAGCCTTGGGCAGCCTCACCCCCATGGCTCTGCTGGGAGCAGCTCACTGGGCTGCACGGATGCTTGCAGCTTTTCCAAGCAGGCATTGTGCATTGCCAGGGACCCTATAGGGTCCCGCTTCCATGGCTCTACTGGACATCACCCTGGTGGGTGCTCTGTGCAGGGACTCTAGCTCCACATTTCTGCTCTGTGTTACTCTAGTAGATGCCCTCTGTGGTGGCTCTGCCCCTGTGGCAGGTCTCTGCCTGGGCCCCCAGACTTTTCCATAGATCCTCTGAAATCTGGGTGGAAGCTGCCATGCTTCCACTGCTCTTATGTTTGCCAGCCTGCAAATTTAATGCAATGTCCACACTGCCAAGATTTTCAGTTTGTGCTTTCCAGAGCTGCTGCATGAACCACACTTGGGGCCCTTTGAGGCACGGCTGCTCCAGCTGAAGTGGCCAGGAAGCAGAGAGCAGCATCCCCAGGCAGCACAGGGCATCGTCTGTCCTCAGTCCTCCTAGGCCTTTGGGTCTGTCATGGGAGGGGTGCCCTTCCGGTCTTCTGAAAAGCCTTCAGGGCCTTTCTCCCATTGTTTTGGCTATTAGCATCTGGCTGCTTCATAGCCATGCTGATGTCTTTAGAAATCCATCTATCTACTGCACCCTTGCATTTTCCTCCTAAAAGCACCCTCTCATTCTCTACCACAGGGCCAGGCTACAATTTTCCCAAATCTTCACACCCTGCTTCCATTTTAATTATTAATTCTGCCTTTACGTCATGCATTTGTTGCCATAACTGAGCATAGACTGTTGCATGTAGCCAAGCAGATGTCCAAATGCTTTGCTGCTTAGAAATTTCTTCTACCAAATATTCTGGCTCATAACTCTTGAGTCCCACCTTCCACAAAGTCCTAGCGCATGGACACAGTGCAGCCAAGTTCCTTGCTATGGGTACAGCAAGGGTGATTTTTTAGTCCAGTTCCCAACAACTTCCTAATTTCTATCTGAGACCTCATCAGCATGGCCTTTCCTGTTCACATTTCTATCAGCCTTCTGGCCACAACCATTTAACCAATCTCTAAGAAGTTCCAGACTTTCCCTCATCTTTTTATCTTCTCCTGAGTTCTCCAAACTCTTCCAACCTTTGCCCATTACCCAGTTCCAAAGCCACCCAGTTCCAGCGACCCACCTCCATCCAGATTGCCAGCACTGAGTCCCTCCTACACATTTTCAGGTACCAATTTTCTATATTAGTACATTTCTCTGTTGCTTATAACAAAATACCTGGAACTGGGTAGTTTGTAAGAAAACAAATTTATTGCTTACAGTTTCAAAGGCTAGGAAGTCCAAAATCCAGGGAATGCATTTGTTGAGGGTCTTCGTTGGTGGTGGCTTCAGTGACATAGAGTACCATGTTGCAAGATGGCAGAAGCAGAGAGAGAGAGAGAGAAAGAGAGAGAGACTCTTACATGCTCTCCTTTTAAAGCCTTCAGAACCACGCGCATGACCACCATTATTAACCCATTAATTACTGCATGGTCCTCAGAATCTAATCAGCTCTTGAAGGCCCCACCTTTCAACTACCATGATAGGATTTCCCACCCTCCTAACAGTCACAGTGGGGATCAAGCTTCTAATACATAAAAGTTGGGGGAATATTGAGCCCATATCAGAGGCTGTGTTGGAGATCTTTCAAAAGAAGGATATTATGAGCAACTCCCTCTCCTGAGAGAGAAGCCCATGCTTCTCCAAAGTTTTAATTACAAGTATAGTATATGCTTATTAAACATAATTTTGAAAATAGGAAAATAGAAAAGAATTACCCCTTATTTCAGTATACATATTTTGATTTATTTCTAAATACATTTTTTTTCATAATTATGTTCATGACATATGTACAATTTTGTAATGACTCTTATTGCTTAACATTATATTAAAAGCGTTGCTTGAGCTATTACTTAGTCTTACTGTTGTATAATACATCATTCTATGAACATATGTTCTGTTTACTAAAACACTGCTAGATATTTATAGAGCAGGAATCTCAGATCCTTCTGCCCCTTCCTGTGCAAGTCGTGCATCAGGTAATTGAAAGAAGATCCTGGCAGTTTTATGCAAGGTAGATATACTTTATTCTTCAGATGTGAGCTTCACAGACATGCTTTATTCTCAGACATGAGCTCTGCTGTTCTCCACTGACCCTCCATGCTCTGCCCTCCTTCCATGCTCTGCTGACCAGCGGTTTAGAGCAGTTACCTTTACACTGTTAGTACACAACAGCAGCCATAAGCCAAGCATTACATAATTACAACAATCATGCTGAATCAGTAAATGGGCACACATGCACAGTTACACTACTTTTGTAACTTGTTTCTCGTGAATGTGCTAAATCTTGCCCATTTGTAACAGATGTGAGGAGAGTGAGCCTGACTAGACTTTTTCTACTTTCCTTACAATATTATGTGTTATTACTATATGTTTCTGTTATTTTCACATCTGTGCCATCCCCAGCAGTATTTTTCAAATTAAAAGCAGACTATATGCCTGTAATTACCCTAAGGCTGCTCCTTCCTCTGACTGCACAACCCTCTCACTCTTCTCTGCTAACCCATGTCTACTACTTCCTTCAAGCCACTTTGACTTCAGGATAGGCTGATCATTCCTGATGATGACATCAATTTAATTTCTTTCAAGTTGACTGTGCTGCATACCCCTCAGCTTTCATCTATAAAGTGGCTGTCGTTTTATCTGGCGTTTGTCCATGTGTGGCTTTGCTTGCTTGTTATCTTACCATGTTCTCCCTGATACAGGATGTGCTCAGTTTCCCTGAGCTCAGGTTTCAGGACATGCCTCTGGGTTTCCAGCCACTCCCTGAGGTCTCAGTCCCCCTCCTGTGAGCTCCCCCTGGAGGAAAGTAACTGTTGCCAGTTAGACTTATTTTTAGCACCAACACAGGGAAAATGAAACCACAGGGGGCTGGTTTATGCAATCCAGTGGCTGGGCATGCTCAGTAGAGAGCAGAAACACTCTGATGGATACAACTGAGACCCCCTGAATTGAATATTCCCTAGTAGAAAAACTATAAAGGCTGAATCCCAGCTGAAGGCAGCATTGTTGCTCACGTTCCTGGTGGCAGCTGCACTGTGCTGGCTGAGGTGTGTACACTTCACTTTGTATCTAACTTACTTATAGTACACAGCTGCTCATTCTCTTGAGCCAGCCTGCACTCTGTACTGAATTTTAAGTATGTTTTTCTGGCTTTTATGTTAGACTTGATGCCTGTACTGAACCTACTTTTGTGTTGAACTTGGAGTGGGCCCTGCTCAGTCTCTGGAACTATGACACACTCTCTGTGGAACCTGTATTTCTTATCTGTTACAGTAAACTTGTTCTCACTTTCTACTGTGACTCTGCCATTGAATTCTTTCCTGTGGTGGAGTCAAGAACGTGGTAAGAGGCCCGGGTGGGTTACGGCCGACTGTCGGGCCTCCCAGACCCTACCTCCAACATCATCCCCACCAAAGAATTTACTATGTTGCTGAGCCATATTAAGGACTAGTAGTTTCTTGTGGAGGGAGAAAGGAGGGGAAGGAGTGAGAAAGCAGGGAGGGAATGAACTAGCAGTGCTTTTAAATTCTTTGCTAAGCTAAGTTATAGTTCTCTATTTCCTGAATGACTAACTCCAATTTTATTTCAGATTGTGTTACCAGTTGTTACTATGCTTTCAGCCTACCATGGGACCCTCACTTATTATGCTATGGTGAACATTGACGGTTTGCTGCCTCACCAATATCTACCTTGTAGGTACATACATTAGTGAGGCAATTTACCGGGGAAGTTGAAAAATGCACTGTCTTCACGATGGGGCATGTAGTGGGCATTTCAACAGGCTCTTTCTTTATCCAAGAACAACTAATTGAACACACAAATTTCCTGCCTCTAAGACTCTGAGATGTTACATTAATTCTTGAAATAAAATTATCCTTTGAGTGTTTTCTCCATTTATTTGAGGCTTTGTGCCTATGACAGAGTCATTTTTAAAAAGGCTGACAGCTGAAAACGTATCTCTGAAATCTTGTGAAATTGGTTAGAATTTTTAAGGAGAAGACACTAGATCCAATTAGTAGAAATGCAGAAAGAGAGGAAAGAATGTTTCATCAAATTAAAGGATATTTCTACTGACAGTATTGCTGCAGGGCCTGTGTTTTGAATTTTCTTTTTCATCAAAAGTATTAAAACTTAGAATGAAAAGGAAAGGGGGAGCAAGGATTAAAAAGAAGGCTAGTCTTTTTGGTTCCCCTTTGATGACAAACTTCCTGCCCTTCCTTCTCATCCACACCCAGGGTGACAGGGTGACACACCCACAGACTGAGCAGCTGTGGGCCAAGCTTGCTCTGATATGCACATGAACCTGTACACTTTCATCAAAACCACATTTAAACATTTACCTAAAGATTGTTGTAATGTATGGTAATTAGGCTGAGTGCCTAGCAATTTGTTTAAATAGCTATAATTTGTATTATTTTTGTATAGTCCAATCAAATTTTACATTTTTTCCTCATTGTGTTGGTCTCCAGTATTCCTAATCAGCATTGATATAACTTTGCCTAAATCCATGTATATTTTAGTTCTCAGTTCATTCACATTCTCTCTCTGAACACCTCCCACTTCAGATAATGAATGACATTTATGTAAATACTTTAATTGTCCTGGTGTTAACATCCCAATGAATACTCAAAAAGAAGAGGGCGAAAGTCATATTGAAGAAGGATTTAAAAGAGTGAGGATGCTGGTGACAAAAGATAATCTGTCCTTCCTGTCAGATCGTTTTGTCATTTGAGGCCAAGTGATTTGGGAAGTTGATAAGGATTGAATTGTGTTCCGCAAGGTTTATGTATTAGAAGTTTGATACGTTGTGACTGTTGAGGGTTTGAAATCCTTTTACAGTAATTGAAAGATGGGGTCTTGAAGGGGTGATTGAACTGTGAGGGCTGTGACTAGTAGTGGATTGACTCATTCACTGAGTAATAAATAGATAAATTGATGGTGGTCGTGGGCATGGTTCTGATGGCTTTAAAAGGAGCCTACTGAGAACGTTTGCTCTTTCTCTCTGCTACTGATGTTCTGCAATGTGATACCCTGCGTTGCTGAAGTCACCACCAAAGAAAGCCCTCACCAGATGCGTTTCCTGGACTTTGGACTTCCCAGCCTCTGAGACTGTAAGCAATAAATTTTGTTTTCTTTATAAATTACCCAGTTTCAGGCATCTATGTTATATGCAACAGAAACAGACTAACCCAGTAGTCAAACTGACCACTTTGAATCCCAGCTTTTCTGCTAACTAGCTGGGCTAATTGTGCTGACCTCTCTGAACCTCCATTTCCTCATTTGTAAAATGGAGTGAGAGGGACTTATTTCACAGAGTTGTTATCAGTAAGAAATGCAATAGTTTGGACAAGGTGCTCATCCATCCATATCAGGGGCTCAGTAAGTATTAGCTCTGTTGTGATACCCACAAGTTGATCATGTCTATTCAATTGAACAACATTTATTGAGTGTGCGCCATGTCCAAGGCACTAATGCTACATGCTAGAGATATAAAGATATGTAAGACATGTTACCTACCTTCAAGCTTCTCACTGCATATTGGGAAAGGTTTGGGTGATAACTGACTTAAAACAACAATAAGAAGCTCTGTCCTCTGGAGAAGGCAGTGCGAGGACTACATGATCTAAACTGTCAGTGTTACATGCAGTGCACTGCAAATGGCAAGAACCTACAGTGACTGTTTCAGGGAGGCTCTACATGAATGGAAATCCTTGTATCTTGTTTTTCTGTCTTAACTATTACTGACTCTGGACATGTCTGGTTGTAAAGTCTGAACATAATTGCGAATCACCTGTGACTTTACCATCATCTTGCTTCAGTGTGACTCTTCTTTTCTTGAACTAATGTTAAAAGGAAATAAAGTGTTTTCTCCAGTATCCCCACTGGGGGAGATAGAAATGAGGTGAATTTCCCTCAGTCTAGTCTTTCTTATCAAGCAGAATAAAAGACAACAAGAAAGTTTAAAATTCTGTCAACAATTAATAGGACTCTTCTACATGATTTCATCTCCTGAGAACACTGCTTTTAACAGTTGCACAGGGTTATCAGTGATCTGAAATAAAGGCAGTTAGAAAAATCAGAGAGATTGACAAACAGAAGGCATCAAAAATTGGAAAAACAGCAGAAATTCAAAGTTTTGGAACCAAAATTCCAGAGATTGAAGGCCCCTTGAGTAAAGAGTTCTCTACCTCCCATTCTGCAACACTTCTCTCTCTCTCTTTTTTTTAAATAAAAAGATACCCATATACCACTCTCTGAGCTAGCATGAAACTTTTCATATCATTATTTGCCAGTGTAATTGTCTATTTATTGATGCAGATGATTTTCTTTGGGCCATTTCAGGAACAGAAGATTCTATATTCTGTCTTCCAGAGTAGACAGACTTGGGTGTTAGTCCCACGTGGCTACTGTTAATTACTGTTTCCCATGTTCTAGCATAGTTCTTTGCTCATAGAGAGTGCAAAGCCAGGCACAGAGTTTTAATTCCGTGTGACTAACATTTATCCATGTCAAATAAGAGTCTGGGCTTAGGAGTAAATATGTAATATTTTTCTGGATTTGAGTCAGAAATAAGATTAAATTAACCTGTTTTTCTAGTAACTGACCTGGGAGCTGTTCCTGTGCTGCTTCTTGCTGATCTGTTTCTCTTACTACAATATTGGACACACAAATTATTGAGGACAGTTGGCTAGAAAATATCCAGTGAGCAGGAAAACCAGGGACAGCCTAGTCAATTGACCTTTGACTCAGCATGTGTATGGAAAATCCCAACCTTTAACCTTATGCAAGAGTGTCCCCAGATTGTAAGTCTTTAAGAAAAATCCATTCATTTTCAAACAGCATTTCCAACGAGACTAATTCTATATAATTTTGGTTATACATTGAAGTTGAAAACAAAATAACAACAACAACAACAAAAAGTAAACAAAGAAAGCTCTCTTTTTCTCCTGGAGTGCAACGTGTGCAGACTATTTGAACATGAAGGAGATGTGACCTCAAAGGTTTCTACAGATTGCTGGTAGCCAGGGCAAATCTCTCCTTGTTCTTGACATGTAAGTTTTATCCATTGGCTATCAAAGAAGAGAAAGCTTCTCCTAAAAATGAAAGAGAAATCCTTGACAAAACCTGCCAAAAATTTGGTGATATCAACGTGGTTCTGGACTCTTTAAAATGTTCATGCCATTTGACCCAGAATTTTGACCTCTGTGATTATATCTTAAGAATATGATTGAATCAGAGATATAGTGAAGAAATTGCATGTAAGAAACATTATTTATAAATAAGTAAAACTTGATATAACTTAAATGTCCAGTGATAGATTAATGTTGAAATAAACCAAGGGAGATCTAGTAAATGGAATATTATTTAATAATTAAATACCATGTTTTGAAGGATATTTAGCAACAGATAAAATTGCTCACAATATAATGCTAAATGAAAAACTAATAACAATTAAAATTTGTTTCTCTGGGCCAGCCCCATGGCTCACTTGGGAGAGTGCGGCGCTGGTAGCGCCAAGGTCGCAGGTTCGGATCCTATATAGGGATGCCCGGTGCGCTCACTGGCTGAGCTTGGTATGAGCAACACTGTGCCAAATGTTGCGATCCCCTTACCGGTCGGGAAAAAAAAATTTTGTTTCTCTTTTTTTCGTTATCTTCTCCTAATTTTTTTTCAACATATTTTTCTCTCTCTCTCAGAAACATATCAACATATCAAAATGTTTACAGTGTTTATATTTTTATAATTTTCTACTTTTATTTTAAAGATTTTAAATATGAGCATGCATTAAACTTATAATAGGGGGAATTGAAAAGAATTATCTCTCTATAGTTATTTATTCTGACAGGAAATGCAAGGTCTCTGGATCAGAAACAGGTAATTTACTCAAAGCATCTTAGTAGCAGCACTGGTTCCCCACACCCCAATTTCTTGTGGGAGGGACACAAGGAGGGCCAAATAGACCTGCATGTGCATGGGCTGCTTCATAGCAGAGGAGCCCAACATTATGACACTTAAAACTTATATAGGATGCTGGCCTGTGTGACCCACCTTCCCTTCAGGGCTGGAGGAACAGAGGAGAAAAGAGAGGAAGAGCTTTGCTGATATGGAAACAAATCCTCTCTGGAGAGAGGAGAGGACAGTCTCTAGGTTTTTGTTACCCTTAGAATGTAAGTAAATGGTTCTGAGGGAAATTAACAAAAAGATTACAACAACCTGAGGAGCATTTATTCAAGAAAAACAGATGAATCTTGGTAAGAAAAGAGAATTCAGTGGTGCTTAGATTTATCCTATTTGCAGTCCTTTCCCTTCAGTTCTATGGTATCCTTTAAAAAAAACAGGCTCACCATTACAGTAATCATAAAAACCAGCAGCTTAGCAGTCACTGGAGGGGGCAGAACAGGTTTGGATCTCCCCAACAGCCCCATCTCCATAAAATTGTCATTATTTAAACTGTAAGTTCCCCAGAAACTCCACCTCTCATGGCTTGTCATTATGTGACCTGACTTTGAGCTTGTTCACTGTGAACAAACATTTCCCCTGAGGCATTTGTCAAAAATAATCAGAGGCAATTGTTTAATGTGGCCACTGCCTGAGTCAGGGATAACAATTGGGGCAAAAAAGAAGCTGACCAAAAAAGGTCAAAAGAAAAAGCTAGGGAATGAGATACCCATGGGGGTGTATTAGTTTCCTAGGGCTGCTGTAACAGAGTACCACAAACTACTTCACTTAAAGCAAGAAAAATGTATTCCCATAAATCTGGAGGCCAGAAGTCTGAAGTTGAGGTGTTGGCATGTTGGTTCCTTCTGGAAGTGCTGAGGGAGAATCTATTTCATGCCTCTGTACCAGCTTCTGATGACTACAAGCAATGTTTTGTGTTCCTTGGCTTGTAGCTGTATCATTCCAATCTCTACATTTATCACTATGTAGACTTCTTCCCTGTATGCCTCTCTGTGTCTTTATGCAGCCTTCTTATGAGGATATCAGCCATTCATACATTCAATTTATAGTCTATCCTAATGCAGTGTGATATCATCTTAACTTTACTAATTACATCTGCAAAGAAAATATTTCTAAATAAATTCACAAATTTGGGGGAAACACTATTCAACACAGTGGCCTTAAAATGCTCCTGTGAAAGTACAAGGCATAGCCCAGCATATACAGGGCTACATGCATGCCCAGGAAATGTCTGAGAAACCCTTAATGTCTCTGGTTTATTCTTAGGTTCTGCACAGACAAGAAGTAAAGGTTATTGCTGAGATATTACCTAACCACTAGAACATTAAAAATTAGCCTACATGTACACACACACACACACACACACACACACACACCCCGTCATAAAAGGCCTGAAGACTTATTGTTTCAAGACATTTAAGGAAATTTCTGTCCAATCATTACTTAATCACAAAAGCAAACCACGCAATGATTATTGGCCATGCACAACAACGAATACAGACTTTATAGAATTAGTTCACGAAAGTCACTAAACAAACAAACAATAACAACAACAACAAGCAACAGAATGAATTCTGGGAAGAGAAAGGAATCCCAATTCCAGGGTTGACACAGTATGGTACTTTTTAATGTTCAGTTTTCAAAAGAAAAAAAAAATTGAGGCATAAAAGGAATCAGGAAAATATGACTCATACAAGCCAATAGAAACTGTCTCTGAGGTAGCAAGTACATAGGGCTTACTAGGCAAAGATTTTAAATCAGCTACTATAAATATGCTCGAAGAAGTAAAGGAAATTATGTTTAAAGCACTAAAAAAAGTAAAAAAATAATGTTTCAACAAACTGAGCTTATACAGCCTGAAGAACAGAAATTAAATAAAATAAATAAAAAGGAACAGAGCCTCAGAGTCCTGTGGAACATCATCAAGTGTACCAACTTTAGCATAATGGGAATCCTAAGAGAGATAAGAAGGGTGAAAAGCATTTGAAGAAAATGGCTGATAACTTCTCAAATTTGATGGAAAGCATTAATCTACACATTCAAGAAGCTCAACAAACTAAGTAGGAAAACTCAAAGAGATACACACTCAGATGCATCACATTAAAACTGTTGAAAGTCAAAGACAGAGAATTTTGAAAGCAGACAGAGAAAAGAGACTTATCACATATGAGGGATCTTCAAAAAAATTAACAAGTGATTTCTCCTTAGAAACTGTGAAAGCAAAATAAAGTGTATGATATTTTTAAAGTACTGAAAGAAAGACTTTCAACCAAGAATTCTATACCTAGAAAAATTATCTTTCAAAAATGAAGGTGAAATTAATGGAGCTTTTCAGAAACAAAGTTTTTGTATCTTATTAAAATTAAGTTGGTATTAATCCAAACTAGATTGTTGTAAATTAAGATTTGATTCTAATCCCCAGGGCAGCAACTAAAAAAATAACTTCAAAATGTAGTGTAAGACTTCTGGTCAAGATGGTGGAATAGATGGTCCCCAGCATCACTCTATCCCACAAACCAACCAATTCACAACTATAAAAATATAACATCAAGTGCGTACAGAGCAGGGAGACATCCAGCAGGGGAGGCAGAAGCTCCACAGAGACCACATGCCCTGTAGGGCTGCTGCCGCATGATCCAGCAGGTAGGCTTCACCGCCGCCACCCAGCTCCATTCCCAGCCAGGCCCAGAGCGCATGGAGCAGGGAGACATACAGCAGGGGAGGTGGAAGCTCCGCAGAGACCAAACGATCTGTGGTGCCACCGTGTGACCCAACAGCACAGCCCAGTGTGCGTGGGGCAGGGAGTCATCCAGCAGGGGAGGTGGAAGCTCTGCAGAGACCACACACCCTGCATGCCACCAGCATGAGATCCAGCAGCCTGGCCTAGTGCACACGGAGCAGGAAGTCATCCAGCAGGGGAGGCAGAAGCTCCGCAGAGGCCACACAACCTTCAGTACCACCCTGGGACCCAGCAGCCTGGCCGAGTGCATGCTGACCAGACAGGTGGCTCCCTGGAGAGGCCCAAGATGCAAAGCAACCACATGCGCAAGGCACTAGTGGCCAACTGAGCAGACACTGAAGTAGCCATACCAAATTGGCAACCCCAGCAACATCCTAGTCAGACAATAGTGTCAAAACTGTGGGCTGGGGGCCGGCCCGGTGGCGCACTGCTACAGTGCGCCATTTGGGAGCGCAGCAGCGCTGAGGGTTCGGATCCCACATACAGACTGGCTGCTCACTGGCTGAGCGAGGGGCGGGTACAACACCGAGGGGTGCGATCCCATTGCCGGTCCCGGTCCGGTACGGGCACGACACTGAGGGTTGTGATCCACTGCCAGTCACGAAAAAAGACAAAAAGGAAAAAAATAAAAATAAACAACAACAACAACAGCAACAACAAAACTGTGGGCTGTGAAACCCCCTGCCACAATGACTAAACATCAAAGAAAAGATACCAGAAATATGAAAAATCAAGAAAGTAAACCACTGAAGAGTAATAACTCTCAAGCTCTAGATCCTATAGAACAAGAAGCCCTTGACATGTCTGACAAGGAATTTCGAGTGATAATTCTAAGGAAACTGAATGAGATACAAGAAAACTCAGCTAGACGACATGATGAAATGAGGAAAAGTATACAGGACCTGAAAGAAGAAATGTACAAGGAAATCAATGCCCTGAGAAAGAATGTAGCAGAGCTTGCCAAACTGAAGAATTCATTCAGTGAAATAAAAAAAAAAAAAAAAAAAACAGAGCTTAACCAGCAGGCTTGCAGAAGTAGAAGAGAGAAGTTCTGACCTTGAAGATGGGCTGTTTGAAATAACACAGGCAGACACACAAAAAAGAAAGAATCAAAAGAATTGAAGAAAATCTGAGAGAGATATCAGACAACCTTAAGCGCTCAAATATCGTCATGGGTATTCCAGAAGGGGAGGAAAAAGGAGATTGCATTGAAAACATATTCAACAAAATAGTGGCAGAAAACTTCCCAGGTATAGGAAAAGTCACAGATGTTTAGATTCAGGAAGCTCAAAATCCCCAAACGTATTCAACCCAAAAAGGTCTTCTCCAAGACATGTTATAGTCAAGTTTGCAAAACTCAAAGACAAAGAGAGAATCTTAAAAGCCGCAAGAGAGAAGCATCAAATCACCTGAGCTCCAATCAGACTAACATCAGACTTTTCATCACAAACCCTAACAGCCTGAAAGGAATGGGATGAAATATTCAAAATACTAAAAGACAGAGATTGCCAGCCAAGAATACTC
>NW_007734539.1:91078-91572 GCF_000696425.1 Galeopterus variegatus | reverse complement strand
GTTGATAACATGCAGTAAATTATTGGTAATTACAGATGCCTGGCACCCCTATGGAGCACTGTAACTTATCCTTCCTGTCTAGATGTGGTTTTGTATCCATTAACCAACCTCTCTCTACCTTCCCTCCCCTTTCCAGCCTTTAGTGACCACCCTTCTTCTCTCTACTTCTATAAGCTGAATTTTATTTTAAGTCCCACATATCAGCAAAAGCATGTGATCTTTATCTTTCTTTGCCTGACTTACTCAGCCAAGTGCTAATTACATGATCAGATGACATCAGACTTTTCACCAGGGCACACTGAAATAAAATTCATCTATCGTTACAGTTATTTACTCTGCATTTTGAGCAGCAAAGTTTTGTTTTGTTTTTTGTAATTGTGATAAAATAGACATAGCATAAAATTTACCATTTCAACCATTTTTAAGTGTGCATTTCAGAGGCTTCAATTATTTTTGCATTGTTCTGCAGCCCTCAGAACCATCCACATACAGAA
>NW_007734539.1:86418-90341 GCF_000696425.1 Galeopterus variegatus | reverse complement strand
TGCGCTCTTGACTAGGCTGGGGTGTGTCTTCTGCAGCCCCTGCTTGGCACCGCCCCACCCAGGAGGTCTTTCAGGTTTCTGCTAGTTGCTCTGGGTGGCTTTGCAGCACTGTACAGGGCTTTCTCGGGATTATTCACCTTCTTCCTGTTATTGCAGTTATCTGTGTGCTTTTCTTATCTCCCACACTGGAGCATGAGCTCCTCGGGGGAGGAGCCCGCAGCACACAGTTCCTCTTTGAATCCCCCCGGCGCCAACTGACTCCGGTGCCCACCTGCTGTCAGCTCTCCAGCAGGTTCAAGGGAGCTCAGGAGCACTCCAATCACACTTTTCCTAATCAGAAATCGGTTAGGCGTTTTTCTGAACTGATGGCCACAGAGATGGTATCTGCCTCCCTGTAACAGGAAGTTTACAGGAGGTGGAGCCCAGGGTGTGGTGGAGTGATAATCTGCCCAGCCCGCTGTTCCCTGATCTCCCCACGCTGGCTGGTTCTCCCCCCTCCACTAGCCCCGCCAGAGAACCACGGGGGGGATGGATTGGGAGGCCAGCTGGCAGATCCCAGGAAGCCCCGCGCCAGGCCAAGGAAGTGGGAAGGCTCAGTGAGGAGCCGAGCTGGGTGAAGCCAGCCTGCTCCTCCCCCAGCTGAGAAAATGGAGGCATCCCCGGGCAGTGACTGGCCCAGTGGGGTAGGCGGAAGCCAGACAGGCGTCTGCTCCGCAAGCAGGGCTGGGCTGGGGATCACTCACAGAGCTGAGCCTGCCGAGCGGCCTCAATCACGTGCCATCTGCTTTCACCTCTTCCCACCTTATTTCCCTCTTCCTTCCCCTACCCCCAACCGCACAACTGCTCCACAACAACATCCTAGGATGAGTCATGGAGCCAGGAGAAGTCAAACCCAGCTGCAACCAGCCACGGTCATATGGAACGCCAGAATCTCAACTGCATTCACACAAGGAGAGGCACCAGCAGAGACCAAAAAAATTAAAAAAAAAAGAAGAAGAGGTCCTCTCTGTCTATATTGCACACTCCAGAGTAATAGAAGAAGCATCTGCTTTAGGATAATAGGGAAGGACTTGATCAAAGCTTTCTCAGCACTGGACAGATCATCTAGGCCACAAACCAACAGAGGAACAGTTCATCTATCAGATGGAGAGCACAAATCTATGGTTATTAGAGGGGGGAGGTGGAGGTGGAAGGGGAGCAATTGGATAAGGGGCATAAAGAATCAGTATGACTTGTAAATAAAAAGTAAATTTAAAAAATTAACATCTGAAAACTTTTTGAGCGTTGACATGACACCCCCAAGTGGAAAATTCTATACGTGACCTCATGTGGAGGGTTGCAGTCAGAACACAGGTGCAGGTCACATAGTTTATTCAGTGTTCCCAGGTGTTCTGGTAATGCTACCATGCTGTTTAATAGCCCAGAACACATTATTCTTTCACTGTATTAGTGGTACACTATACTTTTTACTGTTAATAATTATGTGTGACTAAGAGTATGGAAATGACTGCTTATCCATATCATATAAATTCAAAGTCAGGAATGATGGTTATGCAAACCACCCAGAATGTCCACATGGGTGGCTGAGATAATGACACCTTTTCTTTCTGATGGGTCAGTGCATACACACTTTGTTTCATGCACATTATTAAATACATTGTATAAAATTATCTTCAGGCTATTTGTATAGGCGTGTATATAAAACAAATAAATTACGTGTTTAGACTTGGGTCCTATCCCTAAGATATCTCATTACATACATGCAAATATTCAAAATCTGAAAAAATCCAAAATCCAAAACACTTCTGACCCCAGGCATTTCCAATAAGAGACTCTCAACCCGTCCATATGTAATGAAAATACAGAATTGTGGGTCTTTCAAAGTAGTTAAATTTTTTGCTTGTTTTTTGTGACTGGGTTTTAGACTCTTTGCTAGGAACTGTGTTAACTGTAGTGAGAAGCGACACTTCATATAGCATTATCGTATATTGGGAGAAACAGTAAGAAAATCCATGCAAAAGCTCATATGTCATTGCGTATTAGAAAGAAAGTCATGTTTTTAAAGGTAACAGATGTATCTAAAATTCTGCTTTCATGATTTGGGACAATTTTATCACACTGGAACTAAATGCTACTTTAATGTTCTAATATTGATCTGAGGGGGGGGGGTTTATTAAACATTTCAGAATAGAATGTAGTCTCTCCAATAAAATCACTCAGGCTTTCTAATAACACATAGCGGAAAAATTAAAAATGTTGAACAGTCTATAATAAAAAAAAAAAAGACATTCATTTTTTGTTGCTCTTGTAAATGCAAGCAGCACTCTGGCAGCACAGCGCACACCTCTCAGGCTCACACCGTCTCCTGGTGACCCTGCTCCTGGCCCGTTGCCCTCTTGACTCCTTATTTATGGTTTTAAACACGTTATCTTGGATTGCAACCTAAACCTAATTTTGGACCTTTAAGCAAGACGGCTATTTGGTTGTCCTGGTGACCTACAGAGGACGGAAGCAGCCGACTCTCTAGTCATTTCCGCCGTGAGGCCGCACATATGGAGGACTTTTGATCTCATCTCTTCTAGCCTGTTGATAACATGCAGTAAATTATTGGTAATTACAGATGCCTGGCACCCCTATGGAGCACTGTAACTTATCCTTCCTGTCTAGATGTGGTTTTGTATCCATTAACCAACCTCTCTCTACCTTCCCTCCCCTTTCCAGCCTTTAGTGACCACCCTTCTTCTCTCTACTTCTATAAGCTGAATTTTATTTTAAGTCCCACATATCAGCAAAAGCATGTGATCTTTATCTTTCTTTGCCTGACTTACTCAGCCAAGTGCTAATTACATGATCAGATGACATCAGACTTTTCACCAGGGCACACTGAAATAAAATTCATCTATCGTTACAGTTATTTACTCTGCATTTTGAGCAGGAACTTTTTGAAGTACATTCACGTTCGTCCTTCCTGGCCCTCAGAAGGATCTGAGTCTTGATCTCAGACTTCCGTCCTGCAGAACCGTGAGAAAATAAGTTCCCCTTGTGGGAAAATACATTACATCTCCTCTGATAAGCGTTCAATACCGTCTTCCCTTATTTTTCCTGCACTGGCTGTGTGTTTTCGCTTCCAGTTGCTCATGTCCAGGTACTTTACAAAACTATTACAGGCTGGACTTTTTAATTCTATCACATTACTACAGTTCTTATCCTTGAGATGGCCAATAATTTCCAAATTACAGAATCCAGTGAAAACTTTTCAATTAATGGCTGACTTTCCCTTGTTCCCAACTGCGTGATTTTCTTTTTTCTTGCTTCTCTCTATAGCAGGTGCTTTGATGGCTATGCCTTTACAAGACTCCTTGCTATGATTTTTCCTTCTAAAAACTTTATGTTTTGGCAGAAGGCGTAATTTCATCTCTGGGTGCTCAACTTATCTAACTTTACATGTCTCCCTGGGCCTTTCCCATTTACACTCAACAGTATTAGTGCAGATATGTTCACTAATGATGTCAAAACTCCACTCAAGACTCTCACTGGAGGTTCAGACCCCTAAATACTCCATAACAGTGCAATGCAGAAATCTTTGCTCCTAAAATAACTTGTAGCGATTATAGAAAGCAAATGCATTTTAGCTTGTCTCAAATTTTGTTTAAGTTGTAGGTTCCCGATCACAGCTTTATTTTTTAGGCTTTTCATGTGTATGTTTATGTATACTATATTTTTTACTCTGACGAATCACATTTTTTTCAAGTAGAGATAATTCTCTGAAATCACTGTTTCTTAATTGTATTAATCTGTGTGAGAATTCCTGGATCCACCTTATCAGGCTGCTCAAGAGAAAATTAAATTTGTGCATTGAACACTTACATCATTTTCATCAAAAATTATTTTATTCCCTTTTGTTTAAGTAAAAGCCCTCAGCT
>NW_007734539.1:79533-86330 GCF_000696425.1 Galeopterus variegatus | reverse complement strand
CTTTATGTTTTGGCAGAAGGCGTAATTTCATCTCTGGGTGCTCAACTTATCTAACTTTACACGTCTCCCTGGGTCTTTCCCATTTACACTCAACAGTATTAGTGCAGATATGTTCACTAATGATGTCAAAACTCCACTCAAGACTCTCACTGGAGGTTCAGATCCCTAAATACTCAATAACAGTGCAATGCAGAAATCTTTGCTCATAAAATAACTTGTAGCGATTATAGAAAGCAAATGCATTTTAGCTTGTCTCAAATTTTGTTTAAGTTGTAGGTTCCCGATCACAGCTTTATTTTTTAGGCTTTTCATGTGTATGTTTATGTATACTATATTTTTTACTCTGACGAATCACATTTTTTTCACGTAGAGATAATTCTCTGAAAGCACTGTTTCTTAATTGTATTAATCTGTGTGAGAATTCCTGGATCCACCTTATCAGGCTGCTCAAGAGAAAATTAAATTTGTACATTGAACACTTACATCATTTTCATCAAAAATTATTTTATTCCCTTTTGTTTAAGTAAAAGCCCTCAGCTTTTGAAAGAGAACACAAAAAGACCCCAAGACCCACACTAGTGGCCCAGATCCCTACGATGTCTAAATACTTTCCAGATCCCTAAGATGTCTAAATACTTGTCCTTTCTGATCATCTCTTCCCATATAACTCACTGATAATTCAGAGACAAGCAAGAGAAATAACAGTAACAACCATAACCATAAGCACGTTATTTTTCTTTTCCAATTTTGATGAAATTTCAATCTAGTTCCACGGAACTGCCTAAACCCTAAATCCAAACACTTCATCTTTAATGAATATTATTTCCCAGTTCTAATTATTTAAGTCCGTTTCACCTCCCTTCAGTTTCTTTCATCTGCACCCACAACCATTGATTGAATTGTGACCTGATGTTTTCCATGCTTTAATGCACTATTAATATTTATGAATTTGGGGGCCTGGGAAGGGCTTTACAGAATTTTAAGAAACCGCCATCCAACATCTTCCTTTATTTTACCAGCCATCTCTCTCTCATCTTTAGTCAGAAATCACAATATTTTCATTTGAAGTTGTGAGAGGCTGAGTTAGGTTTTGCTAGCTGGAGGCTAACTTAAATCAGAAAATGCAAAAAGTATTTTAGAGAACGTTATAGTCTTCAATGCCTTAGACATTTTTTCCTCCTAAATACAGTGTTACACTATTTTTCAAAGGTGATGTTACATTCACTTTATGAAGGACAATTTAGCGTCTATTGATCCCAGCACCCTGTGGGATTTGCACTGATAGCTCCTGAAGTTCCATCTGAGCTAATGAAGATTGAATGAATTCAGTAAACAGTAATATTTTAACAGGACCCTCTTTCTCAGAGCTGCTTGAAATTTATGAGATTGATGTCTGAAGAATTTGGGAAGGTGTCGCCATGCCCGGCTAAAAAAGGAGTCTAATTTTTCTTTTATTAATTGGATGCCAGTTTATTAAAAAAGAATCATTCTGGTGATCAAAATTCATTAATATTAATACTGTATAAAGCAACAGAAACAATTGGGTGAGGCTTTGGTGTAGACTCACCCTGAAAGTTGAAAATACTACATTCCTTTGCTCAGACTGGTGATGGAAAAAAGCATAAAATTGTTACAAATGAACGCATTTCATATTTCTCTAGTTTCTAGAAAGACATGGTTAATAGATTGAATTTAACTTTATGCACCTGAACATTTGGAAAGATAAAAAAAAGGAAGCAATTTTTTATTCCCTATTCCTTATTATTATAATGAAATTACCTAAACAATTCAGATAACATGTGAATGAGAGTTTAGAGTTATCTAATTAATCACATCAATTTTACAAATTTATGGGATCACAAGGGCAATTCCAAGACTATAAGACAGAAAAATGAGTGTGTTTTTTAGGATAAACAAGGGATGATTGAACTGGAGAGCACGCTTACATGTTTTATCGGTCAATATTGATCAATACATCTATCTTTCTAAGTGGAAACAAGCATTTATGCACGAACTTTGTAATCTATGTTATCTATCTACGTGCATGATATTGATCAATACATCTATCTTTCTAAGTGGAAACAAGCATTTATGCACGAACTTTGTAATCTATGTTATCTATCTACGTGCATGTATGTGATTGTGCTTCTATTTGTATGAACATTTGTGTATAAATCTTGGGAAATCTCATGAAATCACAGAAATTAAAATTGCCATTAAAATAATTCTATTTTCATCTAAACAACTAAAAAAGCTTAAGCTTAAACAACTTAATTAGTGTAGCTCAAAGAAAATTACCTTTCTATCATAATTATTTCATATGAATATTATATGACACTGTCTAGAGTTGTAGAAATCAATTTAAAAGGAAAGAAGAAATAACTACACAGGCTGATAGTATTGATTTGATCATCACATCTTGGACATAGGTAGTGACAGTCAGCTTTGTACCCTATGAATATGCATAATAAATAAAATTACTAAAAATCCCCAAAACTTCCACATGTGGATAAACAGCCATAAGGATTTGGTTTTATCTACTGGTGATATTCTCCACTTTCTGCAGTTTATCCTGTTCTCCAAAGGTAATAAAGCAGTCCGTGTGTGTCAATCATAGAGAGACCAGGGAATAAAGCAGTCCGTGTGTGTCAATCATAGAGAGACGTAGGTAGTGTAATTCACTTATCTATGGAATGTCTTTAAAGTTTGCCTTCAGTACCTTTTTTACAGGAGCTTAATTCTGAGTAAATATTTGTCAAGTAGACAAATATTTCTCATTAGTATATATGTAATCATGCTCTTGTGGTCATTTTCATGACACAGTTTTGGAATAAAAAGCATACTTAGCTAAGCTTCTGCAAATAAACTGAAATCAACACCATCATTTCCCTGTAGCATCTTTAGAGGACTTTTTTTTAATGCACCTGTCCTTTACATAGCTCATGTAGGAAATGCAGTATGTCTTCTCCAGGTGAAGTTTGGTTTGTTTTCTCTCTGATGTTTTGTTACTGTGAATCTGTGCTCGATTTATGTTAAATAGTCTGGATTTATTTTTCAAGTTCCAGAATGCTCCACATGGAAATTTTTTCATTTTGCATATATGTGTGCGTATATGTGTATGTATATGAGTGCATATATGTATATAAAATACACAAATATATGTGTATATGCCCATATATGCATATGTAAATACATATATCTTTCTGTGTATCTGTATTTCCATATATTCATGCACAGATATCTGTATGTGTATATGTTCGTATGCACATGTATAAATAATTGGTAATAAGCAATACATGATAGTTATATAATGAATGCCATTTTATCAAATAGCATTACATCATTTGGGTGAGTATAACAAGGCTATTTCCATGTCTGAACATAGGCTTATGATTAGCAGTGTTTTGTTTATCTGCTTGTGACAAATTATAAAAATAATAGAGAACTGAACGTTCACCAGGATTGACATCGTCTTCCTGTTACCTTCAAGTCATCAATGCAATGTTTGTGAGGGATGGCTGTGAAAACCAGCCGGAGAAAATACAGCTGCAATTTTATTTGTGATCATTGTTTAAAGTGTACGAGGTTTCAAGAGTGAAAACACAGTCCAAGGCTACCATTTCTTGCAGGAAAAAAAATAACTAATTGGCCATGACTCCAGTGAAACCGGTTCTAGGGCTCAGTTAAGTACTTTCCTGTTGGGGAACAGAGATAATACAAACTTGTTGCAGTAAGCTTATGCAAATATTGAAGGTAAGTTTGCTCAATTTCTTCACTTTATACGATTGAAAACTTCCTAAATTGATACCGAGAGTAGCTACACAATTGGTTTAGGGTCACTTAGCAAATTATTAGGAAATAGCCAGGGTCATTATTCATGGTGTAATTCTTGTCCCCTGCGTCATGCTGCTTTTAAGGAAATATTGGAGCAGCAAAGAAGTGATCAGATTGTGAGGACTGTGCCCGAGTGAGTGGATTAATCTATTGATGGTTTAATGATGGTCATGGGCGTGGTTCTGACAGCTTTAGAAAGAGTGTGTGAGACGCTCTCTCCCTTTTGGCTACACCGTTCTCACCATGTGACACCCTGCAGTGCTGTGAAGAGTCACCACCAGGAATAACAAGGCCCCCACCAGATGTGTTCCCTGGACTTTGGACTTCCCAGCTTCCAAGACTGTAAGCAATACATATTGATTCTTTATAAATGATCCAGTTTGGGGTATTCCTGTGATAAGCAACATACATGGACTAATACAGGCAGATTGAAGGAGATGGATCGATAATGGTAGTAATCTCATCATAGTAATTGCTCTGTTTCATATATTTAATTTTATTGATTTTTCTTCAACAATTCTATGAGGAAGGTATAATTATTCCCATGTGACAGGTAAAAATACGGAGTTTTATAGAGACCAGTGACTTACCTGAGAATCCAAAGCTAAAAACGTTTACATCGTGGAAAAAGCAGAAGCTGTTCCATTTCAATGGCTAGTGTACAACTTTTGCATATACTGTGTAAAGAATAAAATGTTCCACATTTTATGGAGAGAGATTTTGTTTCTGACTCCCATACCTATGAGTTCTGACTTGCATCATCTTGTTATAATTTTTACCCCATGCACAAAGAATGTATATTATTTTCTTCTAGCCCCTAACCTATTAACTAAATCCTAATAGCAACCTATTAACTAAATCCTAATGGGGACATTTTTCCCCCAACTAATTTATACGTTGTCATGTAATATATATTTTAAAGCTCTTGGATGCTGACAAATAAATCATGTCCTTTGCATTTTGAAACCTATCCTCTCTTGCAAAGTTAATTTAAATACACTGGTTGAACTAGCTGACATTTTTATTTGTTTACCAATTCATCCAGAAAATGTTCAAAGAGCAACTGTTCTCCAGTTCTGAGCTCTGCAGTGTGGAAGGAATACGAGTCATGTCATGGTTTATCACGGCTTATCATACCAGCCCAGTGATATCCATTAGACCCTTGCAACCTGAATCTCATGTGTGCAAATATGATTTTGTGTCTTCTTGGATATTTACCTTGGCATGTCGCTCACTTTAGTCCAGGAACAAGGTTATTTTTTTCATGCAGTTTTAGAAGTAAGAATAGGTTGGCTAAAGCCATCTCAATAATGAGGCCCATCCACACAGAAAGTTTCTGACGAAGTGGCAATGTCATAGATGTGGAGGTGTTAGCCTTCCGGTGTGACAATTTTGGCAAAAATGACTCAGTCCATGTGTATGTGTTGAGGCTTCATCCTGTCTTTTGCCAGTAGGGAAAAGACATATGTTTTGCAGATGCTGCTTGGGACCTGTTGTCATCTTCAGAAAGATAGGTGGCTCCCATTCTGTCATTTTATGCTGCCATTGGGCAACTTGACAAATGGTGTATACTTTATTGTTCCTGCACAATGCTGCCAGAAACTGTCGCCATGCAAGATTAATGCCCGTCGCAGGATTAACATATTACAGAAATAGTCCTCTCCTGGCTTTTCTTGTGTTTCTCTTGGAAGGTGATAACACCGTCTGAAAATCCTATCAGACCATAACTTCCCCCATGTTCTGAGGGTTTTTCCCTAATGTGTAATATGCCCCTTACTTTCAGGTAAATACAGCACTGCAAATAAATATGTATATCCACATACCAATTTGTCACCTAGAGTTTTATGCATATGCATTTTATAAGTGACAGCCACCAGAAAAAAAAATATTCTGAATATTAAAGCTACATCTCATTGGCAGATAAAGAGATCTAAAAATGTTCAATGTTATATCCAGTTTTATGGTGAGTTATAGACAAATGAACTAACGTCATCCGTGCCTGCAGTTTAATTTGAATATTTCATGTAGTTATAACCAAAGAGATTAAAGTGGACTTTGACAATACATTGAAATTGGACAAGGTCTGATAATGCAATAGAGGAAAAAATGAGAGCTTGCTGAGTTGAGAGAAGGCAAAGAGATCTTATAGTAAATAGGAAAACAGAATGAACTTAGAATGAGCCTACATTAGTGAAATGCTTTGATTGAGCTGTACACTAAACTGCACTGGGAATATGCTGTGCACAGGCAAAGACTTCATTGGCAAAACAGCACTCAAAGCTGTCCCTAAACTCAGCTGTCCTAGTGGCACAATATCAAAAATGAATTATTAGGCAATGCTGTCAAAAGTTGAGCTGTTTCTTTTTTGGGGGGGGGCTATCTCATTGCAATTTTTTTCTTAAAAATTTAAGAAAGTGATATATATGTTTTAGAAAACTTAGAAAATCTTCAAAAGTGAAGAAAATGAACACATAGACTCCCAGAAATGAGACCACTGACATTTTTCTGAATCTATTCCCATTTGTTTTTCATATGTATACACAGTTGTTGCTGTTGCTGTTTTTACATACAGACAATTTATGATTTATGATGGTCTGACTTATGATTTCTTGACTCTGTCATGCTGTGGAAGAGATGCACATTCTGTAGAAACCATACTTCAAATACCTATTGAACTTTTTTTTTTTTTGCCTTACCACAGTATTCAATAAACTAAACCAGATATTCAACACTTTATTGCAAAATAGTCTTTGTGTCAGATCGTTCTGTCCAACGATAGGCCTACATAGGTGCTCTGAGCATGTTTAGGGTAGGCTAGGCTAAGCTATGATGTTGGGTAGGCTAGGGTATTAAATGAATTTTCAGCTTATGATATTTTCAACTTACAATGGGTCTATTGGGATATAACCCCATTGTAAGTCAAGGAGCATCTGTAATTGAAATTGTGGTTGATGTTAGATATT
>NW_007734539.1:62966-78647 GCF_000696425.1 Galeopterus variegatus | reverse complement strand
TTTTTTTTTTTTGCCTTACCACAGTATTCAATAAACTAAACCAGATATTCAACACTTTATTGCAAAATAGTCTTTGTGTCAGATCGTTCTGTCCAACGATAGGCCTACATAGGTGCTCTGAGCATGTTTAGGGTAGGCTAGGCTAAGCTATGATGTTGGGTAGGCTAGGGTATTAAATGAATTTTCAGCTTATGATATTTTCAACTTACAATGGGTCTATTGGGATATAACCCCATTGTAAGTCAAGGAGCATCTGTAATTGAAATTGTGGTTGATGTTAGATATTTTAATAAGATTTATAGTGAAGTATATAAGTGCATGCAGGGAATTGCTCAAACCTTACTTTTTTGTTGAATTTATTGATGTAAACATCATCTAGATCATGGAACAAGCATTAATACTCATTTAGAAGCCCACCTCATGGTGACACCTAACCAATTCCCCTACTATCTTCCCCAAAGAAACCACCATCCTGACATTTAACACCAAAGCTTAGCCTGGCCTGGTTTTGAATTGTATGTAAATGGAATTTGCAGTGTGTTTTCTTTACCTCTCGCTTTCTCTGTTCAACGTTATGCTGGTGATGGAAAACTGTGATGTACAGTGTGGCGATAGATTATTTCCATTGTTTTAGAGATTCCCTTATATGAGCAGTCCCAGTATCTTTATGTATGACACTGTTAGTGAACATCTGGGCTGTTTTCGGTTTTTAGCAGTGACATATTGAGATGCTATACATATGGTTAAGATAGCGATGTGTGTCCGTGTGCATGCCGATGTGTGTGTGTGTGTGGACATCTGAATGTATGTCTTCTGGTTTGTGTTGGATAACTGCTTCCATCCAGCATTGGCGGATATCATCAGAGATTTTCCAAATTTTCTGCCCCATCAGCAGTATTTGAGAGATAAAATTGTTTTGTTCTCTCCAGCACTTGATACTTTTTGACTTTATTTCTGACTTTATATTTTTCCTTCTTTGACTTACATCTTCATGCTCTTAATGTCGTCTTATCCATTTTTGGCAGATGTGTGGTGTTACCTCATCCCGGCTTAGTTCGAAATTTCCATCATGGTAATTGAAGTCACTTTTTCTCAACTAGTTCTTAGGAATTTGAGAATGCTCCTCTGTGCAGTATCTCTTAAGCCTTCTGTCCTGTCTTTTAACTGAATTGTTTCTGTTCTTCCTATTAATTTGTAGAAATTCCTAACAACTCTGAATATGAGTCCTCCATCAGATTTAGAACAATTGACATATTCTGAAATACATATTTATACTAAGAATATTTTTTCTTTCTTTGACTTACATCTTCATTCTCTCACTGTTCTTTTTTTTAATTTATTGAAACATAATTGAATATATATATTTGTGGGTTCTAGAGTTCACTATAGATACTATGCAATGTTGTCGTCTTTTTATGGATATTTATTAGGTGTAATATGATCCAATTAGTCTGTCTTTTCTGTATGTTTCTTTTAAGTACCCTTTCAGAAACTTTTTTTTTTAACAAAAGGTCATAAAGATGTTCTTCTATGTTGAGTTCTAGTTTTAAAGCTCTACTTTTGAAATTCAGACCTAGAATCTTCCTGGAATAGAATTTGCATATGGTGTAAGGTAGGGATCTTTTTTCCCTTGTATAGTTATCAAATTGAGAGTTACTATGTATTGAAAAGACGGTTCTATTCCTAAAGCTCTGCAAAGGCTCCTGCCAAAAAACAACTATGTTTATATGAGTGAATATATGTCAGGGCTCCAATTGGTCCCATTGAATTATTGATTTCTTTGCTCTAAAACTGCTTTGTCTTAATTATTATAACTCTATAACAAATCTTAACATCTGGAAATGTAAACCCCTCAAGTGTCTTCTTTTAGAATGTTTGGGCTATCCTTTTTTTTTTTTTTGCAGTTCCATATGCATTTTATAATATACTTCTTAATTTCTACACAAAACAAACTAGAATGTTGACTAGACTTGTAATTGACTTACGGATCATTTTTTCAAGAATTGATATTGTCACAGTATTGTTTCTTCTATTCCATGAATGTACTGTATTTCCATTTACTTAGTTTGTAAACTCATTTTGTAATACTCTTTGAAATTCTTGCTATAGTTTTGCAGATTTTTCTTCCACTTATTCCTACATATTTGAGTTTTTAATGTAATTTTAAATAGTAGCCTTTTCAAAATTAATTTTCTAATTGCTTACTGCTAATATATTTTAAACAATTTTTCTGTGGGCATTGATCTCATATCAAATGATTTAGTAAAAGCCAATTATTATTCTTAATATTTTTGCCATTTTTGATAATGTAACAGTGTACATTGATTTTTAGTATTTAACCTATCCTGCATTTGGGTGATGAAGCTAACTTGGTTGTTTTTTCTATATCTCTGAAGTCACTATGATAATCAAGTGTGATTAACCTGTAATTTGCTTTTTTTGCATTGTCTTCAACAGAGTCTTGATATGAAAGCAAAGCATGAAAGGATGAATTTCTAACGTACTAGATGACCACAATGCTGTTTTCCCTTTGCCACTTAGAAAAATGCAGAGAAACCTAGTCTGCAAATCAGCAGACTGCATTTTCTCTCATGACATCTTCCCCAAGGTGTAAAGAACAACTACATAGAAGAATGTTTTCATATTTTAGTATCATAATCCCATGCACTCCTGCTTTAACAGGAGAAATGATGTAAACAAAATCTAAATTTGAAGATAGCACAGGTAAATTGTGACTGATGTTTTGCTTCACCTATAGCTGCTCTCAACTTAACATGGGATTTTAAAAAACTTAACTGCTCTTCAACCTACCTGAGATCAATCAGTCAATTCGTAGTTTTGACTCTGCTCTGTGCAGCTCCTGATTCATGGAAACCATGTGAACCATGTCTTACTAAATAGTTATTTTGGCTGTAAGCGGCAGAAACTTACAATTGATAGCTTGGGCATAAAAGGAAATTTCATGGGAAAAATACTCATGTGATCACCCAGAATCAAAGTACATGTTTAACCAGAAAGACTTTGAAAATGAATTAGCCGGGATAGCTCTGGTGGCTTCCCACTGGGAAGTGCTGTATTTCTTTATTAGAAGCACAGAATGCTTTTTCCTTCTGAAGACGGTCTTTCCTCTCTTTGCCTGGTCATCTTACCAATTCCTGTGAAATAGAATCTAACTGGTCCATTCTAGTTCAGAAGTTCATTAATGGACCAGTCAACTGAGGCCAGGCCTTGGGATCTTACTAGGAAAAACCTTCATGCACAAATACACACGCACACACACGCAATCCTTAGAGATGTCTGAATGTTGGGCAAAGTGATTTCTGGAAGATTAGATAAGCACTCAAACTGGCAAAGTCACTCCAATTCACAGTATAAGCAAAGTGTGAAAAGAGTCAGGTCACCTCCACCTTCATTCCAAAAGGGAGAGACAGAGAAGGGAAGACATTTATTTCCTAAGTGCTATTTATCTCTTTTAGCCTTTTGACAGTTGTTTTTACAAACACATGCACAAAACAGAGTTATTCCCATGGTGTCTGTGAACACATTGTGGCTGTGATCATAACAGGAGGAATTTGGGTTGCTAAAATGCAGCTTACTCCTGGGCATTCCACTAAGTGATACAGACATTCCCGAAGGGCACATGTAAGGGCATGTAGCATATTCCCGTAATGATAAGGGTCAAGCGGGACAACGCTGTCTGCACTGTTCATACAATGCAACAATGCAATCTGGACGTAATGTCCATGAGAGAAGAGCAAAACAGCATTTGTGGGGGCAGAAATGGAGGTGACATATACAGACATCTCTGAGCACTAGGATTACGGTGTTATTTTTCCAGAGCAGTATCTGTCAGGTCTCAAGCTCACTTTCTTATTCTAGTCACTAGGACATGTGGCTCTGTTAGATCAAGAAACAAAGAACGGTGACATGTTTAGAATTAAGTCTTCCACAGATGAGGAAGTCATGGTGACTTCTTTCACACATAGAGAGAGCATCCACTTTTGTATTTTTATGATGTATTTCTGAAGTTCCTTTCCTGATGTATGTGTCGATCATGAATCCATATATTGCAGCATAATTATTTTTATAGTAACCATATGCCTACTGGTCCTTGGTCAAACACTTAACGTATATCTTCATATGTATTGGTCAACATAAATACTAGTTAAACCTTTCAAAATACATTTGAAATATCTCAACATAGATAAGACTGCCTGGCATTTTTTCTTTTCCCAATGAAATAAAGCAGTCTGAAAATTTAGCTTTTACAAGAATTCATACAAACTTGAAGTCTTCATTCCACAAACTATGTTGTTTATCATATACCAGATGACATGTAGAAAGATATAGTGAGACTAACTAAAAGACAAATGAAACACTGTAGCCATCTGTATTTCTTTGATAGATATAATCTTTCACAATTCATTCCAAAAACAAATTTCCATAGTAACATCATATTTTCTTAAAAATGCACTGACCCATCAAGTTTAGAATTACCAGCATCCTTGGTGAAGCTAAAAGTAAAAACTGTGGTTCTGCAAAACATCCCAATACAAGCATACTCCATTTTCACACAAAAAAATATTTTTTGTAAAAAGTAAATGTTTTGATAATAGTCTTATGAATAAAATGCTCAAAATTTGTCATAATTTATTTGACATCAAGTAATTTAACAATATTAAAAAGCAGCTCAAGTAGCTTAAGGAGATTTTGTTGCTCTGATTCCAATATCAACCAACATAACATTTCGATTTTCTGTAGTTGGTGGGTTCAAATTCAGATAAATTATAGTGCTATTAACATTTTCCATTTTTGCTCTCTTCTTTTAAAATTTTCTTTCTCCCTTCCTCCCATCCCATTCTCTTAAGTCCAGCTAAGATACTGGGCACATGATTTCATTAGAAGTAAATTTCGTAAGAATATCTCCATTTCAATAGGAGAACACTTGATTCTAAAAAAGTTTAAATTTTCTAAACCCTCTGTCTCTAAGGAAACATGTTGAGTATTTAGGCTAAGTTGTCAAGGAGATATTGAGGAATATGTATTCTAACTAATCAGTCAGTGTCCTCTAGTTATGCTATTGCCATTGGAATTGCTTGTCTTATAAACTGGGGATTGTGAAAAATATATAAATCCTGGGAACCTTGTCATAGCTCTTTAGACTAACAGCTGTTCCACTTGTACTCTAGGAAGCCCTTGGATAGAAGTGAACATTCAAATTTTCTGAAAGGATGTTAGGAACACCCTATGGAAGTGTCATCTTAGCTAGAATAGTTCTTAAATGTTCCTTGCACACTGGATTAAAGTCATATAGGTGAGAGTCATACAGACTAACACATGGTGGACATTTGCTGGGTTTTCACGGTCACCTAAAATCTTCAGGTATGGGCTTTTCACTTGAAAAGAGTGTTTATTTGGGGAATATTTCTTATTCCACATTCCATATTCAATAACAATAACTCTATGTATGCATTTACAGAGACAAAAACAAAACCTTTGGTTGTCATTGATGGGAACTGGACTAAACCTACTAATTTCAGAAAAAATGAGGGGAAAACATTAGGGTTTTATGCAGTCTGAAGAATTGGGAGAGAACTCTCCAGATGTTGATCTACAGTGGTATATAGCAAAAGCATGAATTAGTGTATATTAAATGGGATGGGAGTTGGGGGTGAGTGGGAGGCATTGTGTACCCCAGGACAGCTGGCAATGACTAGAGGCATGTTTTGGGTTGGAGGGTGAGGGGACTACTGATATCTAGTCGGTAAAGACCAGAGATGCTCCTAAACATCCTTCAATACACGGGACAGCCACATGCCATCATAAAGAAGTATCCCTTCCCAAATATCAACAGTGTCAAGGTTGAGAAAGCTTGCTCCAAACTCATGTGATCCCTACAAAGAAAGAGTCTGATGCTTCTATTTCTTGCTCTACAAGAGCAGGTGACTGAATTTCAGTCTCCCTTGATTTAAAAACTGCCTTTCCACCATGGGATTCTATCACCTCGCTTGGCACCTTTGATGTACTTATTATTCAATTATTATATATTTCATAAGGGTTTACTAAATCATTCCATTTTTTCATGATTTCTATCTCCCCACATTCAACTATTGCTTCTTTAAAAATAAATAAAAACATTTAATGGTACATATTTGTGGGGTACAGTGTGTTGTTTTAATACATGCATATACTGTGTAATTGTTCATTTAGAGTAACTAGACAGTATAGTTTTGTACCCATCAGTCTAGCCAAACTTAGTTAGACCCTAACAAAGTGTCTTTCTTCACACTTTGTCTTCTCATAAGTGCCCATTTGTTCCAAACATCTTTCTCATCTACCCACCAGAAGAAAAAAAAACACCTTATTTTAATCTTTTACACAATTCCTTGACTATAGAGTCTATTCTATAAAACAATTTTCAAAGGAGGAAAAACTGTTCAAAACCAAAATATCAATAGAGGTTTACTCTAAATTTGGTGGCACAAATATTTTTATTCTTTTATATCTATATTTTTGTATATTTCATAGATTTTCTGTTATACATATCTGACATTCTGTAATACATTATAGTTCCTTAAGTCCCTTTCTTTTAAGCAACATTCCTTATCTGAATGGTATGATGTTCCCTATTATTTTCAAGCTTAACTTGTGTGAGCAGTAATGTTTTAAATTCATGATATTGCAGTAATGATACACGTACATTTGTTCCAACATGTTATCCTATAGTATGCTATGCACATTTGAATTATATTAGGCTGGTTTTATAAAAACCAGCTTGACTTTCCATATCAATTTTATAACTTATATTTACTGAATCTATTGTTAGTGTAATTTTAATATAAGCATATATTTTGCCTAAACATTACATTCATGAATATTCAGATGCTGCACATCTTCAATTACATTAATTCTAGAAGTCTCAACTTTTTTTTTTTTTTTTTTTTTTTTTTTTTTTTTTTGGTATGTAGAATATTATACCCCCAAATGAAAAATTTGTGATGATTGTAATAAATGAAATACTTACAGAATTTTCTACATTTTGGCTATAAAAGCAAATTTCAACAAAATTAAAAGAATTGTAAGCATGAATTCTAGGCTTACTGTACTTATTCAACATGCATAGTGCTAACTCTTGATAAAGAATAATTTAGTCAAATGTCTTGATACTATGTGCAGTACTTTTTTCCCCCAAAAAAACTTACAGAAATCTAGGGAGAAGACAAATATTTATGGAAGTAATAGAGTTATCTGATTCTTTAGAGAAAATACCCACTCGTCAGCCTTCAATTCAAAAGCAAACAGACAAAATTATTCAGTTCCTATTATGCACCTTACACTGTGATAACAATGAAGTGGAAACAGTGTACATCTTTAGCGTTTATGGAGTCTGATAACAGATGTGATGTGGAGATATGCTCTGTAATGAACTTAAGTAGAGCCAGGCTATGGAATGAGCCTCAATTCATTTTTTTCTAGATTATTTCCAGGCCTGTATTTTAATAATTCCAATTCAATTGTAAAATAGCCAAATTAAGAAATCTATGGTGATGCTTGTTTTAATAAAATATACTTGCAATGAAGAAAATGAAAGAAATTATCTATGAGAATCTTCACCTATAACATTTACAAACACATGTAAAAATTACAACAAGCATGTGACTTTACAATTAACAGTCAAAATTTTTAAAGAAATGCTAATCCTGACTCTCTCTGTCTCTGTCTTTTTCTCCCCCCGCTCATATGTGTGTGTGCATACATAAATGTATATCTATATTTGTGAATCTATAAAATCTCTGTCTTTATCTTCATTTTATTCAGAAATGACATCTTGGGAATAACATAACTCTACAGTTTCAAGGAGGAATTATTAGAAACATCCAACTAAGTGTGGAATTCTCAAGAGAAAAACTAGCTTCAAAGGTATCCAAAGGAAATGGCTATTTAATGACTTTTTACTAGATCACCACTTGGATTTATTCTTTTTTATATTAGATTTATTACCTGTAAAAATTTTTGTTGGATGTGGCTTTTTATCATTGCACTATAAAATATCTGTTATATGTTATTTTCTTCCTATTTAAGAGGTCAGACTGAAAACCATTTAATGTGATTACACCATGTAATATATTAAAATATTTGTATCTAGAAATCCCAGGAGGGTTTCCTTTTATCCAGCAAACAGGACCATTTGGATAAGGCTTGGGGAAAATTTCAAGTTTCACATAAGCACCTGTAAAGGTCTTTCCTCAAGAATATACCTCCTCAGTTAAAAGGCTCCGCATCTCTGATTTGACACGAGCCCGGACCTTTGGTAAGAAATTATTTTGCCCATTTATTTACTTGAGTTATGTTTTTGCCAAACAGATTTAGAAAATTTTCTTCTTCATATATGAAGCAGCAACTTTTCAGTATTTCATTTTCTGCAGTTAAATGACCAATCAGCTATTGTTACAGATTCTGCAATTCAACAAACACAAATTCATAGTTAAAATGCAGTTGAATTAGTTTTTAAAAAGGCCACATTCAAATGCAGCTGTGAAATCTCCTTCTTAATGTAACTCTAAGCATTTTATCTTTTTTCTTTTCTATTCAGCTTTGTGTATTCCTTTAGGGCCTAAGAAAGCTTATAAATAATTGATATATTTCATCCCTACATATCAAATAAAACAAAAACTTTCTCAAATTATATTATTTCAAATTTTTCTATGTAACTGTTAAAAGAGCATTTGCCTACACCCTCAAAAATTTGAGACCTGAGTAAGATATTTTAAAGATTAACAATAGAAAATAAACATATTTCCCATTTTACCTTGTTTTAAATGTTTTCCACCCTAATCTCTAAGCATTGAGTAATGCTCTTTCATCGAGTTATTCAGTCTTTATCAAGCTGAACTATGCTGATAACACACTTGACTTTGGAAATCCTGTTTTACTAGTGGTTTGGGGCAGGCAGTGATTTGGTTCAGGTTCTTGGAACTTTTCATCCTTTAAAGTGACAGCCTGGTGGCCATGTCCACAAATACTTTCCTGTCAGAATAAATTGATTCACAGAGAACTCTGAGCATAAAAAGCCCAACTGCATATTTGTAACCTATTTCTTGAGGCATTTCATACAAATTCAGCTTCATTCCAAAAAAACTGCCACCGACATAGTCTACTATCCAAAATGGACTTCCTTAATTATTTCCCACATTATAGATAGAGTCTTGATTCTTCTTGACAATTTTCCTTAAGTTGGACATTTTGGAAGCCAAGATTTCAATGATAACTGTGACTATAAAGAAATAATACAAAAAAGATAATCCAAAATAAAAAGACACACACACACAAAAGATGATATATACTTTGTACCACATATTACATATTTAGAACTTTTTAAAAGATAAACATTGTATCTGGTGAAGTTAAAGATTTTTTCCAATACTGACAGCTACAAAATAAACAAAGTCCCTCACCACCCAAAACAGTGTCCCCCAGCTCCCAGAAGAGAATGCTGTTAAAGAGCTTTTATCCACCTTTCCACAAATAGTTATACATGAATACATTTGTGTTAACTAAGTTCTATAATTTATAGTGAGGTGCTGAATAGGTGGACTTCCACGCATACTTATACATGAATACATTTGTGTTAACTAAGTTCTATAATTTATAGTGAGGTGCTGAATAGGTGGAACATTAAAGGACTGGAAATACAGTAGTTCCATCTTATCTGTGGTTTTGACTTCTGTGGATTCAGCCACCTGTGAGTTCATCCATGCTATGAAAATACGAAATAGAACATTCCAGAAGTAAACAACTCTTAAGTTTTAAATTGCACACCTTTCTGATAAAATCTTACACCAACCTGCTCTGTCCCACCCAGAACACGAAACATCCCTTTGTCCAGTGTATCCACGTGGTAGATATTACCTGTCCATTTGCTACTTAGTAGCTTTCTGGGTTATCAGATCGACACCTGTGCATGGTGTGGCAGTGCTTGCGTTCAAATCACCCTTCTTTTACTCAGCAATGGCCCCAAAGCACAAGAGTACTGTGCGTCATTTATAAATTAAGCTTTATCATATGTATGTACAGGAAAAAAAATGTGTATGTATAGGGTTATACTATCCACAGTTTTAGGCATCCACTTTGGGTCTGAAAATGTGTCCACCACAGATACGTGGGGACCACTGCACAGCTTAAGCTCTCAGCTTTCTTTCCCCAGCTCTCTTCTTTTGCAGCCACTCTTGAGCAGTCCTCAGCCACAGTCATAGACTTGAAGAGAATACCCTCCCCAATTCTGGACCACTTTCATTGGCAGCTTTTTCCTCCCCATTTCAGTCAGTCAAGGTCCTAAGAAATCAGATCGGTGCCTCCTCAGCTCAGAAGAACCAATGTTCTCTCCGTTGTCACCAATTCATGAGGCAGGAAATTATACTTAGACAGAAAGCCAGATGTACCTCATGAGCTACCTCTTTTCTTGGAGACCAAAATCTCACACTGCCCAGTAGCCAATGTTACAAAGAGATCCCTCTTATATCTGTTCCATTGCATGGCTTTTAATGAAAGATGGTCACTCGATTGTAGGTCGAAATAGATGTCCTAGCAAACACTGTCCATTCAATTTTTGGCAGGAAAATGAAGAACATGAGTCTCTGTCTCCAGAAATATTGTAAAGAAGTTTCTAGGAAATACTATATTGTGTGCAATATTCTAGGCATTTTGAACCATGCTGATTCAAATATTTAACACAATATTTAAACAACTGTTTACAAATATTTGACATATATTAAACACAATATTTAAAATATAAATTGAAATGCATGTATATGAAGGGGGAAATGTGAGAGAAATCCTGGAAGTGCATAAAAACCAGTAAGTACAAATCTAAATTATGGGATTACAGGAAAGATGCTTAATAAGTATGCTGTTCGTGGTCACCAAAGGCTGGGTGACATGCAAGGCTGCGTTTGCTACATGTCTTTTGATGCTGTTATCCTGTACGTGAAATTTCAGAATAGTTATGTCCTTGTGGTTTATCGTGGCATTGATTTAGTTATGTGAGTTCATTAGTGTCTCCTTTAAAACTTCTAGACCTCGACTGAGAATAGTATAGTCAACAGTTTCCTATTCTTGATATGTAACAGAGATATCATAATTTCATTTATTTTGTTCTGTATGTTTAAAGGTATCTCTTATTCAACATATAATTACTTTGTTTCCTTTGTTTTATTTTATTTTGTTTTCAACCCAAGGTAAGACTTTTTCTTATAGATCATGGCTGGATACCATCAACAGTCTGCGATGTTTGAAAGTTTTCATTGTGTTTTAATAGTTCGGTAGGAATATTCTTCATTATAAAACATGCAATCTTATCATTTAAATCAATATGTTAACCCCAAAAATGCCAAGCTTGCGGGAAATAATTATTAATTACATGAAAATATTTTCCAAGGTCTCCTATATTTGGAGAATTTGGTACAATGATAAACACATTTCTATATTTAAAGATATTTTTAAATGTCTAACATGCTAATGATATTGTCAGAGTGAGCAAGACGGAAGCCATGTTGGGACCTAAAACTGCATGGGCTGTAGGCAAATTTTAAAAGAACACTTTTTTTTGTCTCTTTTGGCATGCATTTCTCTGAGTTCCCTCTATTCCCATGGCTGTTTGATATTGTAAACCTTGATTTCCAGCCAGCCTGAAGCTGCAAACTTGCTTATCCTACCCAGATCATGAGATAACAGCAAAGATGGGAGCACAAACCAGAAGGAGTCTCGGCGAGACCTTGCACCTGAGACCTTGCTTGAAGCCCTCTCTGCTCACGTGCCGCTCTTCCTGCTTTTTGTTTTTTCACATTCCATTCCCTCAACCTCCTCTTTGCAAGTGCCCTCAGTAAACCTGCGTCTTTGAGACGGCTTTAACCTGGCCATTGTCCTTCATGTTCACTGGAGAGATGGGTTAGCCTAATGTCTCTCCTCCGGTCGCTGGTATTGCTGAATAAAAGATGACGTCCATTTGCACCAACATTTGGCTTTTGAATGGTTTGCTTTTATCGAGGGGGCAGGAAGCTGGATCCGTGAGTCCCACATCAAATTTTGGGGAGCCTCAACCAGCAGCTGACTGTGCCCTGTAACAATATTAATTCACGGATCATATCAAATGTATTTGGCCGTAATACATTTTTAAAATCATCCAAAATCATAAGAGAGGGAGTAGCGTAGGGCACAGCTAACAGCTGATACCGAAGGACTGAATCCTATATTTCAGAAAAACTAAATCATCCTCTCCCTTTTCTGTCTTCTCAATGGCATCATGAGAGCTTAGATGCGTGAGATATGAAGAGACAGCTCTTTCTGCAGACTTAGGCAAACTCCCTCACCTTCCTTGAGACACGAAGAAAATTATTGCATAACTTTGTCTAATTTGTCCCCAGACTTAGAAATGTTTCTATTCCTATAGTGTTCATTTGAGCATTATTTTCTAATCTAAAAGAATATAAAGGTTTGTAACTTCTATTGCTATTTTCATTATTTTTCTTAACCACTTTTCAAAATTTAAATTATATGAGAAAATGTGTGCCTCTATTTGGTCACAACTATAGATAAATTTATCAATATATGTAATTTTAATTAACTACTAAAGAAATATTAAATATGACATGGGACACAGCCCTTTATTTTTACACCGTCAAATTTCAATTCAAGGCCAAATTCAATTCTATCTGGGAATCTTTCAGCACATTCCTTTTTCTCCTTGGAAAATAGATCTTTTCAATCCCATATCCAGCAGCTCTCTTAACATGTTAAATAATCACCTGCAAGCTCTATAATTTTCTGGCTGTATTATTCATAGTAAATAGAGGGAATTATCTAAGTGAAATTTCCAAGAGCTTATAAACTCTAATAAAAGCATCCTTAGAAAATCCGGTCCATGTTCCTAATTAACCCTTGACCACTCATCATGTGACTGGACTCATATTGTTTAAGATAATTTCTGCTCTTTATGAAAAACCTTAAATTGAGTTACTTTTGAAAGTGGAATTTTTTTTAAACAATTCAGTTAAAACAATTTAGTTAGATATTTTCAACACATGCTAGTAGAGAGGAGTGAGCAGGTGGCACTGTTTAGAAAGACCTGAGAGAGCTGATCAGGGATTAAGCACTCGAAGGTTATGGTCACAGACTTTTTTATGCTGTGCCAGCAGATCACACAGGATGGCTTTATTGCAGGGACCCCTACAGAGTGTCCCTGTTCTCTTTAAACACTTGGCAATAAGTTAGGCTCGACAGGGTCTCTTCCTGAGAAACCCTAGTTTATCAGCTTGCTTTACAATTCTTTATTGCCAGCTAAACTCAGAGCATCCATAGACAATATCAGATGTCAACATTTCAAGCCCAGTTGGAAAAGTTGATCTGCTTTCTCCAACCCCAGGACCTGCCATTCGTCATAAATGAAATGTTCACTTTTTTCTTCCATAAAATGTCACCAAATAAAATATCACATTTAAAAGTCAACCATTCTATAAATGGACAAAATATTTTATTCATAGGAGCAGTGGAAAGGGTGGCAAAGGCACTTGGTTTTTACTTGACTGCATGCAAGATCTGTTGAATTTTAAGTTGGTCCAGAATGGCTCAGGATAGTAGCTAAATTGATAGTCACCCCAGCTATTAAGTTCTGGGGAATTTTTTTTTTTTTTTAATGCTGCAGAATAACAAGAGATCAGGGAGTTTGTGAATTCATTACTAAGTTAAGTCTGGCAGGTATGAAGATGTAGGTGAATACAATACTGAAGATATTAGTTAGTATTTTAGAAAGTATTTTCTTCCCTCTCATCCGGCACCAGGCAACCTTGCAGATTTCCCGTCCGTAACTAATGGAGTAGAAACTAGACTGGAGATGAAAATAAAATGTTAATCTACGTGCTTTGAATTCTATTTAGCACTGATGATTTTAAAGATCCTTAAAGGTCAAGGGCAGGAAGAGCCAATTGAAAATTATTTCCAACTGGTAAAAAAAAAAAAAAATGTGTGTGTGCAGTTACAACTGTCAATACTTACCGATTTAAGGGACAAATAATAACCGTGAATTTTTGGAAACTATATGCTTAGCCTATGTTTTTGGGATGAAGAGAAGACTTCTGTTCCTTTAAAGCATTCATTTTGGGGAAAGGGAGGGTCTTTATTTTGTTATAGTCTATAAAAGGATAGAAGTGATAATGGAGATAAGGTTATAATAAGTGAAGCACCATGATCTGGTCCTTGCTCTCAGAGTATTTTTATAAGTTGCTATCTAGAGTTGAAGATTTTTTTTTTTCAAGTGAATCAAAAGGAAAGAAAGAGAGCTGGTTATAAAGTCAGTTCCTAGCTCACGTGTGCCTCAGGACGAGTGCCAGCTGTTGAGGGAGCAGCCCTGTTGCAAAAATCACCCATTCAGGCACAGACTTTATTTACTTATTTATTTGTAGCATTTTGGGGGGGGGGAGGTGTTCGTTTTTAATTTTTTTATTTTATCGGTTATAAATATTCATGGGGTACAAAGCTGATTGTCACCACTTGTGCCCAAGATGTGATGGCCAGATCCATACTGGCAACATGACCATTGCCACAAATTGCGATTATCCCATGCCCACCACCCAATTAATCCCTTCCCACCTTCCCTTCCCCCATCTCACTCTGCAACCCTAGTTCTGTTCTCTCTCTCTGCAATTTCAACACATCACTGTGGTCTTTCTTTCCTTCCTTCTTTCTCTCTTAGCTCCCACTAATGAGTGATGACATGTGGTGTTTTTCCCTCCACACACCAGACCTTAGAAAACAAATCAGCCCTGCATTCANAAAGGTCAAGGGCAGGAAGAGCCAATTGAAAATTATTTCCAACTGGTAAAAAAAAAAAAAAATGTGTGTGCAGTTACAACTGTCAATAATAACCGTGAATTTTTGGAAACTATATGCTTAGCCTATGTTTTTGGGATGAAGAGAAGACTTCTGTTCCTTTAAAGCATTCATTTTGGGGAAAGGGAGGGTCTTTATTTTGTTATAGTCTATAAAACGATAGAAGGGATAATGGAGATAAGGTTATAATAAGTGAAACACCATGATCTGGTCCTTGCTCTCAGAGTATTTTTATAAGTTGCTATGTAGAGTTGAAGAATTTTTTTTTTTTCAAGTGAATCAAAAGAAAAGAAAGAGAGCTGGTTATAAAGTCAATTCCTAGCTCACGTGTGCCTCAGGACAAGTGCCAGCTGTTGAGGGAGCAGCCCTGTTGCAAAAATCACCCATTCAGGCACAGACTTTATTTACTTATTTATTTGTAGCATTTTTTTGGGGGGGGAGGTGTTCTTTTTTAATTTTTTAAATGTATTTATTTTATCGGTTATAAATATTCATGGGGTACAAAGCTGATTGTCACCACTTGTGCCCAAGGTGTGATGGCCAGATCCATACTGACAACATGACCATTGCCACAAATTGCGATTATCCCATGCCCACCACCCAATTAATCCCTCCCCACCTTCCCTTCCCCCATCTCTCTCTGCAACCCTAGGTCTGCTCTCTCCCTCTGCAATTTCAACACATCACTGTGGTCTTTCTTTCCTTCCTTCTTTCTCTCTTAGCTCCCACTAATGAGTGACGACATGTGGTGTTTTTCCCTCCACACACCAGACCTTAGAAAACAAATCAGCCCTGCATTCA
>NW_007734539.1:57895-61547 GCF_000696425.1 Galeopterus variegatus | reverse complement strand
GACGGTGGGAAATCCAGTTATGGTATTGGAAAGGTAGGGCCTTCAAGAGATGATTGGATTGTGAGGACTGTGCCTTTGTGAACAGTTTGATCCATTCATGGATTGATGGGTGTGGTTCTGGTAGCTTTATAAGAGAGAGTCTGAGCAGGTTAGCTCTCTCTAGCTCAGCCCATTCTCACCATGTGACACCCTAGTCACCCAGGACCCTGTAGAGAGTTCCCACCAAGAAGAAGACCCTCACCAGATGTGATCCCTGGACTTTGGACTTCCCAGCCTCCAAACTAATAAATTCTATTTCTTTATAAATTACCCACTTTCAGGTATTCTGTTGTAAGCAACAAAAATGGACTAATACATTTATAAAATAAAGAATTAAAACCATAAATTTTCTTCTCTGGCTGCTTTACGGAAGTGTGACTTTTTTGATAGTTGGGCTCATTTAATATTGATATCTGTAGCAGCTCAGTCACTTGGTAAGCATTCATTGGTTACGATTTCACACTGTCTTCAGTTCTCTCCCCTAGATTGCCCGCCACTTTTAGAGAAAGCACCTCTATGTCATGATGCATATTATGGCAATAAACCATTCTCTTCAACTTCTCAGCAAACATGTTTTGAGATTCTACCGCATGTTTGGTAACTTCTTTGTGCATTATACGCAAACGGTGAATTGGACAAGCGATTGTTATTTTTATCCAATTTGGTTGTTCCGAGAGGTTTTTTGGGGGGGAAGCAGGGATTAGATTTTTTTTTCTTTTTTTTTTTTTTCATCCTGTTGAATGTAGTAACCAGACAAAGCATCCTTCCCAGGTCCTATCTTATTTCTTTTACTTTGGGCTTTGACATTTATTTATTTATTTATTTATTTTATTTTATTATTTTTTTTTTTTGTCTTTTGTCTTTTTCCATGTCCGGCAATGGATCGCAACCCTCAGTGNTAATACATTTATAAAATAAAGAATTAAAACCATAAATTTTCTTCTCTGGCTGCTTTACGGAGGTGTGACTTTTTTGATAGTTGGGCTCATTTAATATTGATATCTGTAGCAGCTCAGTCACTTGGTAAGCATTCATTGGTTACCATTTCACACTGTCTTCAGTTCTCTCCCCTAGATTGCCCGCCACTTTTAGAGAAAGCACCTCTATGTCATGACGCATATTATGGCAATAAACCATTCTCTTCAACTTCTCAGCAAACATGTTTTGAGATTCTACCGCATGTTTGGTAACTTCTTTGTGCATTATATGCAAACGGTGAATTGGACAAGTGATTGTTATTTTTATCCAATTTGGTTGTTCCGAGAGGTTTTTTGGGGGGGAAGCAGGGATTAGATTTTTTTTTCTTTTTTTTTTTCATCCTGTTGAATGTAATAACCAGACAAAGCATCCTTCCCAGGTCTTATCTTATTTCTTTTACTTTGGGCTTTGACATTTATGACTGACATTTCCTTAGATAGTATGAAATATTATGAAACTATAGTGTGAAAACATAAAGCAATCCATGTATTTGTTGTCTTTTTTAAAATAGAGGCACTAAAGAAGTTTTGGAACGTCTTTGTTTCCAAAATGTTGTAAAGTTGTCAATTACTCCCAAAACATAATTGCCAGACAATGTACACATTTGGCTTTAAAAAAATTTTTTTTAACATGTTTTTGTGCCCTAGAAAGAACCTCAAGAATTAATGGTATTTTCTCATGGGGTGGAAATGTGGAATGTTTAGGAAGTGTGGTTAAGAGTAACTGATAGGTTTCTGAAAAACTGGAAAATGATGGTTTTCTAAACATGTCTTTAAGTATAGAGAAATAGAAGTTTATAGGAAAGATGAGTTCATTTTCGGACAGTGCATTTTGATAAATTACGACACTTCCATGTACCTTAGAGATAGTTTAATGTGTAGGCTGCAGAAAGTGACATTGTTTCCAGATGCATAGATATTTGTAGAGTCTTCAGAGGTTTTGGAAGAGATGTATACAGTCAGAAAAAGGTGAGAGGTGAATGCAGGGAATTCGATAAGGACTCTGGAGCAAAAAGTCATAAAAGATAAAAACTGAAAAATCCCATTGGGTTTATTTTCCCTGTGGGAAGAAACTGGTCATGTTGGCAAGACAAATTTCAATGGCACCTGAGTGTAGCAGTCAGATAACAAGGATTGGAGAACAGAGATGGTAAATAAAGATTACTCTTTCATGAGGGTCTGAAATTAAAGTGGGGAGGGATGGTTTTTCCTGCATCCTTCACTCCTCCTCTTGTTACTGATGCTCCTGATACAAAACCCCATCAAAACCCAGGGTGCCCGCAAAGATTCTCATTTCCCTGACCCTTTTCCTATATTGAGTTCAAGAACATACTCTGTGGTTTCTTTTCTCCTGTCTGTCTAGATTAACCCATGCATATTAACCACTCACCACAAAACTACTTATGCTCTCTGTAATCTAGACCTTAAGACCATCAACACCTAACTAATTTATTGAGAGTCTTTGCATAGTTTATGTTAATTCAACATGCAGTTGATATAGGTAATTAAAATATAAATCCTTGTATGTGTAGAGTAATTTGAAGCTCCTAAAATATTCTCATAAATATTATATATTTTTGATTAAACACATTGGTGTCAATAAGGAAGAAAATATGAACTAAAAACATACATTTAACTGCCTTCAGTTTGCTTTCCCCATAAGGTAATGTGAGCCCTTGTTTTATAAATAATGTAACAGGTGTCCAAATGTTAATTAACTTATTTGAGACAAGGTGCATTTTAAATGATGAAAAATGAATTAGATTCTAGGATTATCTCCAAAATGTTCATTGTGTTCATTATACCACATCTGAAGGTTTACTTAATTGTTTTTCAGTCCTATTCAATAATTAGAAATATTTATGGAGTTTTTGCCATAGTGTGTTTTGCAGCAGAAGCCTATTAATAGTGCATTTACATAAAGTTGAAAATAAGTATATAAAACAACTTTGAGCCTTGTATTACAGAAACTATAAAAGAAAAAAATCATTTAGAATAAATGGGCACATTAAAATCATATTAAAAGAGAGTTAATTTATAATTTTATGTACTAAATAGCAAAACAGCTCAGTCCCTTTTTCTAGCATTAGTTAAGCAACTATTATGCCCCAAAGAACATCATACCAGGAAATAGATAGTAGAAAAAACTTTATTTACTAATGTACAATCATTATCTGTAGTTCAAGACTCTCAGTGTCTCTATAAGACACATTTAAGTAACTTCTGATAATTTCAAGGTATAGTCCCTAGAGAATTAAACACACAAAAACAATTATTTTTCTTTGTTCTACCATGAGATGTATGCTCAATACTGCATAGTTTTAATAGTTTTATTTTATAGATTCACCACCATGGTTCATTCCAATGTTTTAGTGTGGCCAAAGCTTATCACTTTATTAACTAGATATGCCCTGTATTAGTCCATTTCTATTGCTTATAGCAGAATACCTAAAACTGGATAATATATAAAGAAATAAAATTTATTTCTTACAGTTTCAGAGGCTGGGAATTACAAGATCCAGGGATCACATCTGGGGAGGGTCTTCTTCTGGGTGGGAACTCTCTACAGGGTCCTGTGGTGACCAGGGTATCACATGGTCACATGGAGAATGGGTTGAGCAAGAGAGTTAATCTAC
>NW_007734539.1:54453-56877 GCF_000696425.1 Galeopterus variegatus | reverse complement strand
TCCAGCTTTTCTCAGGACACCTTCAACCAAGGGAAAGGTAAGCAGGCACTTTGCACAACAACTTAAATGTTTTTCCTGACAGGTGGCACGTTCCTCAGGACGCCGAACACTTCTAAGCATCTCAGTGCCATTACGAGAACTGAATTGTTTTAAACTCCATCTTAGACTTGCTGCATTGCATGACATCAATAATAGTGCCTATTCTAAAAGCATAATTATTTATAAGACTATTGTATCAAACTATTTTATGTGTTACTAAGCATATTTACTTTAGTGAAATGTCAGCTTGAAAATACAAACTGCAAAGAGTGGGTCAGTGTCAGCAGCTCAGCTCAGCTGGACAGAGCTGAACTCCCAGGTGCTAGACTAGCTGATTAAGACATAAGTCTAAAGGAAAGCTAACCCAAAGCCTTTAATCACCTGCTGCCCTACTATGATCAGCAAAAGATAAATTGGAGAAAGAGCTGACGTGTCTATGTTCCATTCTTCCCTGTGGAATGGTGCTGGTCGAAGGTCCAGCATAGGTCAACAGAGGTCAACAGAGACATGGGAGTTGTGGGAGGTGGTCTCATTGCCAAAGGACCCCCAAACAACGGGGGAGATGGGTTGAATGTTTGTCATCTCCAAAGCTCATGTGTGAGCTCCATTTCCAATATGGCAGTGTTGAAAGGTGGTGCCTTTAAGAGGTGATAGGATCATGAGGGTTGTGCTGTCAAGAATGGATTAATCTACTCACGGAGTAACGGATAATATGGGTGTGCACTGGGGCTTTCTAAGGAGAGCCAAATGAGCATGTTGACAGGCCTCACCAGATTATATCCTGTCTCACCTGGGGACTCTGTAGAGAATTCCCACCAAGAAGAAAGTCCTCACCAAATGTGCCCCCTGGACCTTGGACTCTCCAGCCTCCAAAACTGTAAGAAATAAATTTTATTTTCTTCTAAATGACCCAGTTTCAGTATTCTGTTTTTTTTATGAGCAGCAGAAAATGGTCTAATAGAAAGGGTTCCTGCAGTTTTATGGGCCCGTGGGGGGGGGGGATGGGGAAGGCAGAGGGGTAAGGGAAAAGACTGGAAAAGTCCAGAGGAGAGAAAAATGAGTTCAAGGTTCTTAATCCCTTTCAATGGTGTTGGCAGGGGTGCCTGGGCAGACCTCCGCCAAGGGTCTCCAATGAAGATGATTCCAGGTAGAATCACTTGGGCTAGCCATGCAGACACACCTGTCAAGGGTCTGGAGTCTTTACCTGCAGCCATTCAGATATCACAATGCAGTGGCTGTGCTCACAGTCTGGAGTGGAGACGGCTGCATTGTCGTTGCCCGCGTTAGGGTCTCAGAAATTACATATCGTTTACAGCCAGGAGCCAGACACCTCAGCCGAAGCTCTTGACCGACTCTAAAAGAAACGTGGCTGCGGTGTTACAAGAGCGATGGAATATGTTCTGAGACAGGAGATGGCTAGAAGGTGCTGAAGAAACTCAGGTGGGTTTACGAATAAGCCACAGATAATTTTCATTATAAACATAAACTCTGTTCCCATTAAGCAATAACTTCACATCTTTTCTAGTCCTACGTTGGGGGTAACTTCTAATCTACTTCTGTATCTGAAATTTTTTCTTTTGTTATAATTTATTTTTTTTTCTAAATTGACCCATGATAATTGTATATATCGATGGAGTACACTATGATATTTGGGTACATTCATACTGTGTGCAATGATCATGTCAGGGTGCTTAGTGTATCTACCACCTCAAACACTTGTCACTTCTTTGTGTTAGGGACATTCAACATCATCTTGACTAGGTATTCAAAGAAACATAGCACTTTGTTGTTGACTGTAATCTCCATATATTACTGCAGAATACTACAACTTATTCCTTCTCTCTTTCCTACATTTTGTGTCTTTGACTACCCTCTCCTTATCCCTGTCCCCCACCCCTCACCAGTCTCAAGTAAGCACTGTTATCTCTACTTCTAAAAGAACAACTATCTTAGTTTTCACATGTGAATGAGAACATGGTATTTCTCAAGTAGCTAGAATGAGAACACTCAAGATGGAATATATGGGTAAATTGACTTAATACATTGGTATTTTTTCTATGAGTTTATTTACAATTACAATGATTTCACCCTATGTATTTTTTAATATATTTTTTTACATTGCACATGTTTATGGGGTTCAGTTAGTTATTTCAATATATGCATATATTGTATAATGATGTAATCAGAATAGTTAGCAGGCCTATCACCTAAAGATTAATCATTTCTTTGTGATTATAAGATTCAAGATCCTCTTTTCAAAAATGTGGTATATATATACACAATGGAATACTACTCTATTTGCTGTTTCTTGATGATGAAAATTATTTCCTCAAATCTAATGTAATTCCCATGTGAATCTTTTGAGTGTCCGCTAGTCCCAATAAA
>NW_007734539.1:51288-54199 GCF_000696425.1 Galeopterus variegatus | reverse complement strand
TAGTTAGCAGGCCTATCACCTAAAGATTAATCATTTCTTTGTGATTATAAGATTCAAGATCTTCTTTTCAAAAATGTGGTATATATATACACAATGGTATACTACTCTATTTGCTGTTTCTTGATGATGAAAATTCTTTCCTCAAATCTAATGTAATTCCCATGTGAATCTTTTGAGTGTCCGCTAGTCCCAATAAACCCCTTCTCTGAACTGGATGTGTCTAATTCTTGTTTTTCCTCAGTGAAGCTGTTTCTCAATGTACAGCTTAACAAATGTTTGAGTTAGTTACTTATCTTCATGCCCCTCTTTGTAGCCCAAATTTAAGGCAATTTTCCTCAAAAGACAGACAAGCTAGGGAATCTAATGAGATTTCTGTAACAAGACGTAAATGGATTATACCCAAATAAATACCAGAAGTCTCAGCACATTCCCAATATTCTTCTGGATCCTGCATATTATTTTTACAATAGGCATAAAGTTTGTATAGTTCTTAATCATTTTTAACCACAGTAATTTAAAAAATATTCATGAGGCATAGCATATAAAGATATTTATATGCTACCGTCATACCTGACCATCTTTGCTATGCAGATATCACAATGTAGAATTGGGCAGAGATAATAAAAATGGCCATGAAATAAGTTCTCATTGGATTTTATATGAAGCAAATACTTCTGTGAAGTTAAAAGTTTAATAAATTTATAAGAAGTTATTATATTTTCCACAAGTACAGCTAAACGTGTGGTTTGCAATGCTTAATGTCCCATAAAATAAATCTTAAGATATGTTGAAGTTTTGGTACAACTTCTTAAAAAATGTTTGTGTTGCCATATGTTGTTTTTCTTTTTTAAATATTCACATAATGCCAGAAGTAAATATTCAATAAATGCTGAATTTACTTCAATAAGTTATGTTTGCATTTTCCATATTATGAAATTCCTCAAAATAAACAAAATGGAAAACAGAGCATGCAACCTAGAGAAAGCAATTAAATTGGCTGCTAATTGTTAATTACTTAAAAAAATATATTCACAACTATGTACAATGAACTGTCAAAATGTATTTAACGAAAGTCAGTTAGTGAATTATGTGTGATATCATCACCAGGTAATTTGAAACAAACCTTAGTGATTTGATGTGAACACCTGCATGGAAGAGCTTGAGATCTTCAGTTGCACAAAGATTTTTTCCACTTGAAAATAGCAGAGATTTCCTGCAACTTTACTCTTCAATTTAGATTATTTTACATATTAGCATACATTTAATATAATTTAAGAAATATAAACAGTATTGTTGCACATAAAATGTATCTTTCTTTGAATTACAGTTGGACATATATTCTTGAAAACAGGCTTTTAAGAAGAACTGATAAACTTATACAATTGAAACATTAGATACAATTAAGTCAATAGTGTCTTTTAAAAAATTTTTGATTTTCCTAATTTTTTTTTTTTATTNTTATTCAGGGAGAAAAAGCAATTTTTGTGATTTTTATGTTCTTTAAATTCCCTGTAAATATTTATATAATTCTAACCTTTGGATTAATTTCAAATAATGCTAAATAATCATTTTATGATTCTCTCCACCTATAAAAATACATTGAGGTATTAAGCAACTAAGTACATACTATTTTTGTAATTTGGAAATGAATATGTTCATACTTGTAAATATTTATCTTATGAGATATTATAAGTATATAAATAACATTTTTCTATTATTTTAATTTACTAATCACCCACACTAGCTCCCTTTTCCAAAACATATTGAAATATATTCATTTTTATGTGCAAAAACATCTTTCTTATGAGAAAAAACAATGGCAACATTATATTAATGAATATATACATAGAGAATAAGAAAAAAAATACGACTGTTAACTTTAGCTTGAATTCTTGCTTTCCAAAGTATTTGGACACATTATGCAATGACAAATACATTGTTTAAAAATGTAAGTTGCATAGTGCATCTAAATGGTTTCTCTGATAAAAAGGTATCACAAACACTAATTAAAATTCCTTGAACACTAATTAAAATACTTGTCTATAAATGTAAGGCTGCTACTTCATGCTAATTCTACTAAGATATTGATTAAAAGTAAATTCATATGAAGGTCGTGTTTCTAAATTACTTGATGTTTGTAAGGATACTTAATGTTTCTAAAGATACTTGACTTCTGAATTTCAATGAGAAAACATACCTAGCTTACTACTCTGCTGCACCATGATTTTATTTCTCATTAAATAAATTTTTTTCATTGTCTCATGAACATACTTGAATATTATATTGTGGATATTAAAGTATTTTTCAGTACAATGGAAAGGTTGACATTATCATCCGAACTGGGTCACTATACTGCTAAGAGAGTCTAGGATGAGTGAGAAATAATGGAAACAAAATTTTAAAATGTGCTATTTGACATTGTACTATAAAGTCCTACCATGGTAGGTAAGGACATCCTCACAATTTCATCATAATTTTCTTGCATTTTATATGCATGAAATATATGCATGGAGACTTTGTAGGGTGATGCTGACAGCACCATGTCGCACAGCCAAGGTAATTAGAAACTGACTATTTTAATTTTAATCAATTGTGTTTTTCCTCCTTCGCTATCTACTGGATAATTGCTACACTTTTACACAGAGTAGTATTTAGGTCACTGAATAACATTTTGGTAGGTCTTAAGCTGATTGTATTTTTAGACATTTTTATTTCTCTCGTTCTCTTTAAAATTTCTACACCTTTACTCGAATTTTAAAAAAAACTAGAAATGGTTTTGAAGATTTTTTCTACTGGATAACTGGAATATTTTCAATAATTATTGAATATGCCTTGTATGTACATTTTTAAGCCAAGAAATTATCCTTTGAAGGCTAAAATATTACAGTAAACTTGGTTATTATTAATTTGG
>NW_007734539.1:47024-50796 GCF_000696425.1 Galeopterus variegatus | reverse complement strand
TTGGTAGGTCTTAAGCTGATTGTATTTTTAGACATTTTTATTTCTCTCGTTCTCTTTAAAATTTCTACACCTTTACTCGAATTTTAAAAAAAGCTAGAAATGGTTTTGAAGATTTTTTCTACTGGATAACTGGAATATTTTCAATAATTATTGAATATGCCTTGTATGTACATTTTTATGCCAAGAAATTATCCTTTGAAGGCTAAAATATTACAGTAAACTTGGTTATTATTAATTTGGTGAAAACAGTTAACAATAACTTAAATGGGTAAATTAAGGAAATTAAGCTTCCCAAAGGTATTGAATGTATTGTTATAAATTGACAGATGTTGAGAACCGTTTAATTGAATTTATGATGATGATGAATTACAAAATAAATATAAATTGAGTAATTATCTGACACTGAAAATTAGTCAACTTGTGGCAGAAAAAAGGGAAGTTGTAACCAATATTGTACTATTATATAGTTCAAGGCAGAAGTAAGAGATGTTATCCCTACACTTCAGAATTGCTAGTTGGAGAGCAAATTGAAATAGCAAAGAATCTCAGGGGAAAAAAGAGTGAGAGACAGAGAAAGAGAGAGAGAGAGCCTGTAGGGATTTTAGCTGATCCAACCATTCTGTAATTGTATATGCTTAAGAAAATTCCTGTCAAACCATCCCCAGCATTTCCTTGAACACGTGCCGTGAACGAATCCTCACAAATTCCACAGAGTGCTTCTCACATGCTTTCTGCAGCAGTGGAAGGGGCAATACCTATGGAAACAAACAAATCATTAAAAATGCATAACCATGACTTAAATATTTGAAAACATTATATCCAGGTCTTTATTTCACAAGATAGATTGCATGTCTCTACCCCTTTTCAAATATTTCACATGCAAAATGATTTAGATGCTTTGTCTTAGCCCATTTGATGTTTCCTGAATACTTTAGTCTACCTTATCCCTTCTTCAATAGTGGAAGCTGGAACCAAAGGCAGTCATCTAGATATCATTTGACTGTTCTTTGAGGATTTCATTACTTTTGGTGACCTATTAAATATTAGTATTTCCCAAAGTTTTATTGTCATCCACTCTCTCTTTCACTCCACCATCCCTGGATGAGCTCTGGATTGCTCAGTGTGATCTTTGGGTAGAATATACAACTTTCTAGAGTGTATCTCTACCTGATATCCCATAAAATCCAACATGCATATCTTTTCCCAGATATGTCCTATTATTTCAGTTGCTGATTCCATTTGTGGCCATCCTCAGAATCATCAAATCTAAAAGTGGAGTGTTTCACATGCCATACTTCCCTCTACCTAAACATCATGCCATGTTAATTTGCCAACAAATTATTCTCCAAATCCCTCTCAGCTAATGAAATATATCCATCATCTATTTCCAGAATTAAACCCCATATTTCAGTTCTCACTCTAAACATTAATCCCTTTGACATGAGCTATAAAATGTCTTTTGAGCTCCTACGATTTTTGAATAGCATTAGAATTGACCACTGAACTTGAAGAGAGAGTTTCTTCTTTTCTCCAATCACTACAGAAACATAACTGGATTTATCCACAGTGACATAGATCCCATGGATGCATGGATGGTTCAATGGACTCAAGTCGATAAATCTGATACACTGCATCAACAAAATCAAAGATTAAAACCATACAATTATCTCAATAGATGCAAAAAAAGCATTTGGCACAATTCAACATACCTTCATGGTAAACGCTCACAGCAAATTAGGCATAGAAGGAAAATATCTCAACACAATAAAAACCATATATGACAAACCCACTGCCAATATCATCTTGAATGGGGAAAAGCTTAAAGCTTTTCCTTTAAGAACAGGAACAAGACAAGGATGCCCACTCTCACCACTCCTATATAACATAGTATTAGAAGCAATCAGACAAGAGAAAGACATCAACGGCATTCAGACTGGAAAAGACAAATTTAAACTGTCCTTGCTTGTACGTGATGTGGTCCTGTATATAGATAAACCTAATTACTCAAAAAAAAATACAAAAATAAAACCCCTCTTAGAGTTGCTAAATGATTTTGTATACTCCAATAATAGACTAGAAGAAAAAGAAATCAAGAAAGCAAGCCACTTTACAATAGTCACCAAAATAATAAAATGCCTAGGAATCAATTTAACCAAGGAGGTGAAAGACCTCTACAATGAGAACTACAAATTACTGCTGAAAGAAATTAAAAAGGACACAAAATGATGGAAAGACATTCCATGCTCTCAGATTGTAAGAATTAACATTGTGAAAATGTCCATATTACCCAAAGTGGTCTACAGATTCAATGCAATCCCCATGAAAATACCAATGACATTCTTCACAGAAATAGAAAATAACAACAACAACAAAAACCTAACATTCATATGAAAAAATAAAACATTGCAAATAGCCAAAGCAATCTTGAGAAAAAAATATATATACAAAGCTGGAGGTATAACGCTACCTGACTTTGAAATATACTACAAACCTGTGATAACCAAAGTTTCATGATACTGGAGTAAAAATAGACACTTGACCAAGGGAACAGAATTCAGAACCAAGAAGTCAACCCACACACTTACAGCCAAATGATTTTTGACAAAGGCAACAAGAACATGCACTGGGGAAAAGACTGCCTCTTCAATAAATGGTGCTGGGAAAACTGGTCATCCCTATGTAGGGTCATGAAACTAGACCTGTACCTCTCGCCATCTACCAAAATCAACTCAAAATGGATTAAAGACATAAGACATGAAACTATAAATTTCCTAAAATAAAACATAAGGGAAACACTGCAGGATGTAGGACTGGGCATAGACTTTATGAATAAAACCCCAAAGCATAGGCAACAACAACAACAAAAAAAACTAAACAAATGTGACTATGTCACACTAAAAACCTTCCGCACAGCCAAACAATCAACAGAGTGAAAAGACAACCTACCAAATGGGAGAAGATATTTTCAAACTACACAGCTGACAAGGGTTTAATATCCAGAATGTACAACGAACTCAAACAATTTTGCAGCAAAAATCAAATGATCCAATTAAAAAATGGGCAAAGGAGCTGAATAGACATTTTTCAAAGAAAGACATACAAATGGCCAACAGATATATAAAAAATTCTCAACATCACTAATCATCAGGGAAATGGAAATCAAAAGCACACTGAGATATCATCTCACCCCAGTTAGACTGGCCATTACCAAAAAGACAGAGAATAAAAAAAGCTGATGAGGTTGTGGAGAAAGGGGAACCCTCCTACATTGCTGGTGGGACTCTAAATTAGTACAGCTTTAATGGAAAAACAGTATGAAGTTTCCTCAAATGACTATAGATAGAACTGCTGTACAATTCAGCCATCTTACTTCTGGGTATATACCCAAAGGAATGGATATTATCATGTCAAAGGGATATCTGTACTTCCATGTTCATCACAGCTCTATTTACAATAGCCAAGAGTTGGAACCAATCTGAATGTCCATAGACAGATTACTGGATAAGGGAAATGTGCTATATGTACAAAGTGGAATATTAGTCAGCCAAAAAAAAAGAATGAAATTCTGCCATTTGCAGCAACATGGATGAATGTACAGAAAAGTATGTTAAGTGAAATAAGCCAGGGACAGAAAGAGAAACACCACATGTTCTCACTCATAAGTGGGAGCTAAAAATATATATGTAAAAAGAAAGATACAACAATCACAATAATCTACTCAACTTTCAAAAGGAGAAAACAGCACTGAGGACACCAGAGGTGGGAAAGGAGG
>NW_007734539.1:45531-46131 GCF_000696425.1 Galeopterus variegatus | reverse complement strand
AAATAAAGGAAGGATTGGATTCTAAATTAGGAAAAGTGCTATGTACCATTGTGGAAATGTAGAACAGCCCACAATATTATGAATTCAAATTTAATCCCAAGTTATGAGAACAATGCACCTGCAAATATTGCCACTGGTTTCTGACATGGGTTATCCATCTTATTTTTGTTCATCTATGCTCATCATCAAAATATCGGTAGACAGGTATATCCTCTGTTCACAAAAGAGGAACGAGTAGCCCATGGAATTACTATTCACTGTGTCTAAGGAACAGAATACCTGATACATCAACCTAAGACTTTAAGTTATACATATTATTTCTCACCCCGAAATAGGTGTAAACTTTTCTGAAGACATTTTCAGAGGTCAATTGCTTCTGCTTAAAATTTGCACTGATGCATTTTGGGTTTTCATTTCTCATTTTTAGCTTTCTGCAAGGTGACAGAAGGTGGTGATTGTGTTGTATAGATTTCCAACACAGTTGTTAATGGTATGAAAGAAACCAGTGTGCAAACACTCAATAACATATACTGAGGTCACTGAGATTTTGAGATTCTATCAGTATTTTTAAGAAATATGTGTATATTAGCATGAGAAAAA
>NW_007734539.1:44088-44960 GCF_000696425.1 Galeopterus variegatus | reverse complement strand
ACTGATTATTGTATATCTTTCCTTGGATCAGCCTTCTATATCTTATAATCAAAAAGGAAAATTATTCTGCCCCAGGTGGGCTTGCAGGGGCCTATCATTTGTAGTCTGTCAAATCAATCATATTACAAGTGCTATTAATATAAAACTATTTCTACAATGTGGGTTATAAAGTAACAAAATCTTCAGATGAAAATTCACAGCTGGTAGAACTGCTGCCACCCTTATAAATTATAGTCACTGAATCCCACAGTCATTACTATAATTAAATCCCAGTAATCAATATTGACTGTCATTGCCCATATGGTGGGGGACAATTTTATCATATTATTGTAAACTAAAATGTGAGAAAATTTTCAAACTTCTTCAACGTAAACTTTCCCATTCCTTCTAATTTCATGACATGCTTTGTAACGTGTAATTCCTTAAATGATAACATTTCCTGTTGATAATCTGAACTACATAGTTGGAAGATCCCCTTTATTATAAAAGGACATTGTCTTTGACTCTTTTGAGTCTGCATATAACTTTGTGAACATGCACTTGTAACATGTGTAGTTGAACATGTGTTGCACCGTGGAAGTGTTGTTTATTGCACATCCAGACTAAAACCAAAACATAAGTTCATTGAACGTAAATGGAATCCCAATGGTGCCTGCCAAGTCCACCATGTTTTCTAGCTCAATTTATGCTCCTGTTCCCCAAGATGAGTTTTTCAGACTTCTCATTTTGACACCCTCATTACATATTCCTCCTCCTCTTCTTCTAAGGTGATGATTTTAGGAAGTTCAGAAACAGTCTAAACAGAACTGTCACTGGTCCTTCCAGCAAATCTATAATTTACCCTGTATTGATTTTCCATCGCTATTGTAATA